>NC_081410.1:31333293-31445793 GCF_030272615.1 Cryptomeria japonica | reverse complement strand
ATCCATCCTGAGCCCGAGGAACAAAAGAAGATTCAAATACCTAGACCCAATTTCCGATTGGCACCTTTTTCCGATTTTGAGGGGCAGGAAGAGCCCATTACATAATCAGATAGTAACTCTTGAGAGAGTTCTACCTTGTACATAATGAAAGACTTAAACCTCAAACTATTTTTGAGAGTGACTCTTTGATAGAGTTACATTGTATATAATGAAATAAAAATCCCTTACCACTTGACAACAGTTTCAGATAACATTTTACATGATATATATGTGGATAGTTAGATTATAAAATTTATGTTTCCATTACATGCTCTTATTAATGAAATTATAGAGAAAACTAAAACTTCATATGTTACTACTTATCAAGTTGCCATTAGTTTTGTGTTCAAATTT
Organism: Cryptomeria japonica; assembly: GCF_030272615.1. Lineage (NCBI taxonomy): Eukaryota > Viridiplantae > Streptophyta > Pinopsida > Cupressales > Cupressaceae > Cryptomeria > Cryptomeria japonica. The sequence continues at coordinate 31,445,400 of NC_081410.1, read as the reverse complement.
ATTCTATATACTCTAGTCGGTTATCTCTACCGAGATATTTAGTTGGTATGAATAGTCCAGTCGGTTATAGAAGAAAGTAGTCTCAGAGCATAGTATACACTGAGCTGTCTACCAAGTATCATTCCATGTCTACCGAGCGAAAAAGATGACACACCGAGTTGTTATACACCGAGTGAAACATGTTACTAGATTCATTGAACCTAGACATACATATGAAAACGTGTTACAAGATTGAGGTACATAGAACCGTTATCACATTGGAAATTACACTTAAAGATTATGTATGATTTTGAGGTCATCTAACCAATGAAATATTTTGCATGTTTATTCATTCGAGAAATCATGTTTGTAAGATCGAAGCAATGAATGGATCACTGACATAAGAGATCTATTTATACAACATGGATTAGGATTAGAAACATACATGTAGCATGACAGAAAGGAAGATATAGAAATATATGAAGCAAGACATGTGAAAGCACTAAGTGTTATGACTGTTACAAAGACACAGAGGTCACCGAGAAGGATTTTAGAGAACAATCAAAGAACATAGTAAACAAAAGGGTTTATCGAGTTACTATATGGGTTACTGAGGTATGCTATAAGCAAGGTAATCTTATTCTGAGCACATAGAATCTGCTATAACATTCCAGATGTAAAGTTGCAGATATTTGTAATGATTCTATTGTAATATTTTGAAGTTGTAAGAGAAACCTTTAATAGGGTAAAAGACTCTAATCAAGTCTATAAATTGTAAAGCCTCTAACCAGGTGCAACATTTAGTTTAAGTGTTGTAAAATCCTTTAGCAAGGTAGATCTAACAGATCTTGTTACTCCTAATAGGGTAAGCTATTAGAAATAGCTAAACATGTAGCTTTAACCGAGCAACCTTTATTATTGCAGTAGTGAAGTTGTGGGTGCCATCCCCACAGCAGTATTTCTCTCTAACCAAGAGTTTCTGCATAACCAAAATATATGTGTTATGGAGTGAATCATGTATGATTGTTATCTATTTGTTTTAGCTTTATATTATGTTATTGCACTATTCGGTTTATGCATAACAGTAAAGTTATTGTTGAAGAAAAGGTTTGAAGTACTGATTCACCCCTCCCCTCTCAGTACATTAGCTTTCCATATTGGGCCTAACAATTGGTATCAGAGCCTCAATCTTGGAAAAGGGTTTAACTGCCTAAAGAGAAAGATCTTATCAATGGAAGGCTATAAACAATCTCGAAGAATTGTGTATCTGCAAGAAGAGTTGGATCATGCTAATCAAGTGATTGCAGACATGCAAACGCAAATGCAAAAATCTCTGAAAGTGAGAAGAAGATTATCTGATGATTTGCAAGACTCTCAAGAGTTAGTGGAACAAATTGAGACATCATCTGAGAATAGTATATTTGAAGAGACTGAAGAATTGATTGGAGTATTGAAAGAAAAGAACAAAGCACTGGCTGATCAACTAAAAACAATGAAAAGAGAACATGAACATTTCAGCACACAGATGACTGAAAATCTTGATGCATTGAGAACAACCGAGGATAAAGTAAGAGATCTAGAAAGAGTGAAACAACAACTTGAAGTCTTAGTATCTGATAAGAATGATGAAATCACAAGGATGACTGGAATTCAACAAAACCTGTCAGATTAACTAGGTTATGCACATCATGAAACAAATCTGAAAGATGATGAGAATCAAGCATTGAAACTTGAAGTATCAAGGTTGACCGATGAACTTGAAACAAAAAAGAAATCCAAAGAAACATTGAAGAAGAGTTATGAAGCATCAAAGATGTTGGATGAGCAACTGAATAAAAGAAGACCCAACAAAGATGCAGGACTCGGTTACAAAGGAAAAGACTCTACCAAGAAGGGAAAAGACTTAAACCTCAAACTATTTTTGAGAGTGACTCTTTGATAGAGTTACATTGTATATACTGAAATAAAAATCCCTTACTACTTGACAACAACATTTTACATGATATATATGTGGATAGTTAGATTATAAAATTTATGTTTCCATTACATGCTCTTATTAATGAAATTATAGAGAAAACTAAAACTTCATATTCTGGAATAACGGGTTTAACAAGGAAACTATAATGTGTCTCATCACCAAGAAGTTGGGGGGGGAGGGGAGGGGGGAGGGGGCGGAATCCGAAGGTCCGGACACTACAATGGATAAGTTAGATAAACTCATTTGCATGGTTGAAAACACACAAAACAGGCTCCAAGTTTTGGAGCAGAGAGAAAGTTGCCACACAAAAACCCCAAGTGTTGAATATGAGTCTCAATTCAGAGACAAGCATACTAAGTAGGAGCACACGTGTCAGAGTGGGTTCCATGAAACACAAACCCACACTCAAAGCCGTAAGGATAAACAACTTATGCGGGTCATATCGGATGATATGAAGAAAGTTATACCTCCAGGGTATGATGGGTTTGAAGGAGGAGATGTCGTTGAAGCCTAGATTATGGGCATGGAAAAATACTTCGAAATCAAAAATTACACTGAGAACATGAAGGTTGTTTGGGGAGCCTATCAACTAATTGGAGAAGCTGTTGATTGGTGGGAAAACAAAAAGGCCGAACTTGGCCTAAAATCAAATAACATAACTTGGTGTAAGTTTGTAGAGGTATTTAGGAAAAGGTGGCTGCCACAGTTATTTTTCAAGCAAAAACTGACAGATTTTCAGGACTTAAAGCAAGCAAAACTTTCTGTTCATGCATACTAGGAAAAATTCACTCATCTCTTGAAGTATGTACCTCACTTTCAAGTAGATGAGAAATATAAGATCATGAAGTTCATCATGGGTTTAAATAACCGTATTGGAAGATTAGTAGATGTCCTAGCTCCTACAACCATGGATGAAGCCTATGAAAAGGCTATTAGGCAAGAATAAAAAATTCGTAAAGATGATTCCATAAGAGATAGAAATAGGAAAAAGAACAATTGAGTACAGTCTTCTCGAAACTTGAAAAAGAAGGGAGATAAATATGGATCCAACAATAAAAACAACAAAGGGTACAAAGGAGGTCAGCAGAACAACCAAGGAGATATAAAAGGCTCTGATAAACCTAGGAGAGACAATGGGGGAAACAACAACAAATCAGAAAAGAAGGGACCACTAGGAGGTTGATTTAATTGTGGTGGCGATCATTATGCCAACCAATGCCCAACCAAACAACAAGGAGGGCAACAACAGAGAAATCCACTGCCACCTCAACAGGTAGTGTTCCAACAACGAATTCATGCAATGGTTGATAACCACCAAGATGAGTATCAGTTCACATTGGTGGAGACTCCATGTACTTTATATGGTATTTCTATTAGTATACTCATTTATACAGGAGTCACTGAGAATTTTATTTCACCAAAATTGCTTAGTAAGTTTCCTAGAAGAGCTGGCTATATGGCTAACTCTTGGACTATAGAATATGCCAACCAGTCAAGAGCTCGGGTAGAGCAATGCCTGTTTGGGGAAAGAATACATTTTCCAAACTTTACCACTGAAGTGGACTTGTTTGTAGCACCACTAGGCACGTATGATGTCATTTTAGGTATGAAGTGTTTGGGGCAGCATAAGGTAAAGGTTAATTGTTTTGGCAAGTTGGTTGAGTGCCAGGATGATTATGGAAACAAGGTACTCTTACAATGAATCCAATGGGAAATCATATTGCGACAAATTTTTGCCATGCAGTTGAGGTGAAGCGAAAAAAAAGGATGTCAGGTGTTTGTAGTAAAAATAGAAGAAATCAATGAAGCAAAGGATGTCAAGTATCAAGATGACATGATAATGTATGAAAATTGTAATCATCATGCAAAAGAGTTTGGTGAGGATGAGGAACCAGAAGAGCCTTTCAAAGTGAAATACCCTTACTTCTGAGATTATCAGGATGTATTTCCAGAAGAACTACTTGGTTTACCACAAAAAAGGATACTGATTTCTGCATTGAACTGGTACTAGGGGCATCACTAGTATACAAAGCTCCTTACATATGAAAATTGGCGAGTTGATGGAGTTAAAGGCTTAGCTTTAGAAATTTTTTGACAAAGGGTTGACAAGACATAGTGTGTCGCCATGGGGAGCACCAGTAATCCTTGTCAAAAAGAAAGACGAGACTCTCCAACTTTACATAGATTACAGGATGTTGAATAAGATGACAATCCAAAACAAATATCCTCTGTACCTTGCATTGATGATTTATTTGATCAAATGTGTGGAGCAATGGTCTTCTCCAAGATTGATTTGTGATCAGGGTACCACCAGTTGAGATTGAAGGATGAGGATATCCATAAAATTGCTTTCAGAACTCGTTATGGGCATTACGAGCTCATTGTTCTACCATTTGGACTCACCAATGCTCCAACTGCTTTCATGAACTTAATGAACAACGTATTCCATGACTGCCTCGACAAATTTGTCTTGGTGTTCTTAGATGACATTTTCATATACTCGAAGAATGAAGAACACCTACAACATTTGTGGTTTGTTTTAGAATGCTTGCGGGAAAACAAGTTATATAGAAAATTATTTAAGTGTACTTTCTTTCAAAGGGAAGTACAATACCTAGGGCATATTATTTTAGCCAAGGCAATATTAGTAGATCCGACAAAGATTAATGTCATTTCTGAGTGACCAACTCCAAGGAATGTGCATGAAGTCAAAAGCTTCATGGGGTTAGCTAGATACTACAGGAAGTTCATAATGAACTTCTCGCGCATTGCACACCCCATCACGTCATTGCAGAGGAAGGGTAAAATATTTGAGTGGTCTGAAAAATGCCAGGTGGCTTTTGAACTCCTTAAAGAGAAACTGACCACGACACCAATTCTAAAAGTGCCAAATCCAGATGACCAATTCTTAGTATTGATTGATGCTTCAAAGGAAATATTGGCGGATTCCTGATGCAGAAGGGACAAGTAATAGCCTATGAGTCCAGGAAGATTAAAAATTATGAGAAAAATTATGCACCATGATCTAGAGCTTGCAGCGATAGTGCATGCTCTGCAAATGTGTTGTCACTATTTGCTAGGCAAACCATTCGAGCTACAGTCAGATCACTAGGGGTTGAAATATATTTTCACTCAATCCAATATCAATGCACGGTAGAGACGGTGGTTAGAACTAATCTCGGATTACGATTTTGAGATCAGCTACATCAAGGGTAAAGAAAATCGAGTGTAGATGCATTGAGTCATAGATGTCATATTGATGCCATCACTGCAGTGCATACAGATTTTAGAAATCATGTCCTACAGTTGTTAGGAGGGGATAAATTTTACCAGTAGGTAAAAGAAGCTCTACGATTAGATTCCAAGGATCCAAGGTATGAAGGTTTTCGAATTGAAACAGATGGACTATTAAGATACCAAGGTAGGATGTATATATCCATCAAGTTGAGAAAATTAGTGTTGAAAGAAGTCCACACTGCACCTTACTCTGGACATCCAAGAGTAACTAAACTACTTCTTGGCGTCAAACCTTTGTATTTATGAAAAGGAAAAAACAAGGATGTCGCAAGGTTTGTGGCCAGCTATTTTGAATGCCAACGAGTTAAGACTGAACATCAACACCCAACATGGTTGTTACAACCCAACACAATACCTAACTGGAAATGGCAAATAATTGGCATGGACTTTGTCCAGGGATTGCCTATGTCCAGGAATAAACATAATGCCATTCTAGTAATGATGGATATATAAACCAAAGTGGCTCACTATATATCGGGCAACTTATCAGATGGAGCACCCACCAAAGCTTATAAATTTATGCAAGCGATATTTCAGTCATATGGAGTACCAGAGAAAATAATCTCAGATAGGGATGCCAAAATGACATTCAAATTCTGGAAAACTCTTTTTGTAGCCTTAGGAACTTAGTTGAACATTAGCTCGGCTTATCACCCTAAAACGGATGGTCAGACAGAAAGAGTCAACTAGGTTTTAGAGGATCTCTTAAGAATGTATTGCATGGATCAGCAGTACAAATGGGAAGATTATCTTCCCTTGGTTGAACTTTCCTATAACGATTTTTACCACCCATCCATTAAAATGGCACCCTTCCAAGCACTATATGGAAGGAGGTGTAGAACTCCTATCAGCTGGGATAAGTTAGAAGATAGAATAACCCTTGATCCAGAAATACTCTCAGAAATGGAGGAGCAAGTTAAGGAGCAAGTTGAGTTGATTAGAAAAAGGTTAGCAGAAGCTAATGATCAACAAAAAATCTATGCATATGTAAAGTGTACTCCCAGACAGTTTGTAGTGGGCGAGAAAGTGCTTCTACGGGTGAAACCAAATAAAAGTAGCATAAAATTTGGAAAGTCCTCCAAACTAGCTCCACGATATGTGGGACCTTTTGAAGTGCTGGAAATCATTAACTCAATTGCTTATAGAATGGATCTACCACTAGCTCTTGCCCAATTGCATGATGTATTTCATGTTTCCTACTTGAAAAAGTATGTTTCAGATTTTGCACATATGATTGACTAGAACTCCTTGCAGGTACAGACCCAGGGGTGGTCATGATCAATCCAATCAAGGTGCTCGAGGTACGTAAGCAGTGCTTATGTAACAGAGAAGTTACTCAGTGCAAGGTCCAGTGGGACCAGTACACTAAGGACAGTGCCACCTGGGAAGATTATAATGAAATCCATCAGCGTTTCCCTCATTTGTTCAATGTTTTTAACAATTAAACTTATTTTGTTTTTAATGCTGGATAAACAATTCTATGTTCATAGTTGTTTTTAATGATACTTAAAATCATCGACGACGATGATTCAGAAGGGGAAGGATATGTTACATCCCACTTGTGCCCTATTTGTTAATATGCAGTATTCACACCTTGATATATGTTTGCCCTAATACAATTATGCTATACTTGCAAGATGTTTAATGTGCCCTAATTTTCATGTTTAAATGGAATGAATGTGCCCTAGTTTTTCATGCTTTGATTGATTGAATATGTTCAAATGTTCATGCATATTTGAATGATGTCAACTATGCTTATAATGATGATTTGATGAATCTTAATTGGTAAATTGATGAATTGATAGTTAACACTATGACATGATGTTTTACCTTTGTCAATTAATTATGAAATGTCAGAATAGGATAAGATTTTGCATCTAACTAATTTGATTGGCCAAGTCTATGCAGGAGATCGTCGTCCTCCGCGAAGGGAGGGGGAGTATCATCAAGTCGGGAGGTAAAGGGAAGAAAAAGAACTCATGTTGTCTGAAACTCAAACCCTGAGCCAGGTAGACATGATTGACCTTGTCAAACCTTGTTGGTCGTCGCGTCAAGTAACTTAGTTGGTTCGTGCAGAGATTTTAGGGTTCACAACCCTAAGGTTTTGTTTGCATTTGAGGTAACTCATTATTATTATTTTAAGGAATATTTTCAATTAATTATTTAATTAATTATCAATTAAAAATCTCGCAGAGGCTCATGTTTCATCAGGAAAATATATTTGTATGTATATATATCAATATATACATCTTAGGCATAACATGAATATGGGAGTACATATACTGTCGGTATATGTGCCCCCATAGACATGCATACCTAAGGCGTATATATTCATATATGTAAATATATGAATATATTATGCAAGATTCTTGAAAGGTTAAGTAACCTTAAAAATAAAGGAAAGGGTAAATACCATGCTATTTATTTAATTATAAAGTAACCCATCCTATTGTCACTAAAGGTATTAGTGACTTAAAAGAAAAGACTAGTAAATAAAACATTTTCACCCCCCTTATTCCTAGCGCTATGCTCATTTACACTAATATTATTTGTTGAGAAAGTTAGAATTTTTACAGGGCAATTCAATAAAGGGACTTAATAATATATTATCAAACACTTCATTATTTTTATCAATATGAAAGTAAGTTTTCTTTAAAAAAAACGTAAGGCGTATTAATCAATTATATCACCTAACCTTGATATATATTTTGAGGCGTAAATGAATTTGAATATATTCATATATTGATATGAATAGAAGATATTTTCTATCGGGCATTTTAGCGTAAGCCTGAGAAGCTTCTCTAAGAAGCTTGAAAGGAGAAAAACATGTGAAGATGGAGCACGATTGTGGTGTGACTCCTAGCGGATTTGGCAAGATGCCTGGTATTAAGGAAACAGATAGAAGGAAAAACATGTTTTGGGAATACAAAAGAAATTTTTGGGAAAGAATGATTCATTCTGATCTTTTTGTTCTGAAAAATATAAGGGTTTATGCTTTGCATTTTATCCTCTTTGGTTTTGCAATTATCATTTTCTTGCCACAATTTACCAGTTACTGCTCTACATTTTCAAGAGTAGAGGGTTTGATAAGAGGAAGATTGCAGGAATACATTTAAGATGTATTTCTTCCTTTTCGGGTCATTTATTCATACCAAACCCTGCGATTTTGGTTAAATTCCATTTCTTGTTTCTTAAGGTTCAAAGTATAATGATATGGCAAAGGAAATATATGGGGAATACCGAGATATATGTGTTATGTGTTCATTCTTTTGTTTTGGCAAAGAAGATTAAGTAATGTGTAGTTATTTCTTCTTGTTTGTTGTTCTCCATTTGTAATGTGCAAACCTAAATTGGAAGATATATTTTATTTGTCCAAACTGCTCCTAGATGAACAAGGAAGAAATTTTATGTGTATGTATGTATGTCTATAAAATACGTATGGGAATTTGAGTGTATTTGTATGTTCTTTCAAAAAGAATGGTTTAAAAATACTTGGGTTTATGATAGACCCAATTGAAACAAAAATATCCAACAATACCTCTTAGCATAAGACTCTATCACTCTAAAATAAATCTGAAAACCTTTTTTATTCTGATAAAATATTAGCTAGTTTCAGAATTAGTTAATGTTTGGAAGAAGGGTTATAGCAAGGTAAGATGCTGTTAGGAATTTTTAAAGGAATACTCCTCATAAACGTCTTATAGTTTGTTGATAAAAATAAAAAATAAAAAAAAGGTAATAACAGTCTCAATCTTTAGTATTGAATAGTACACCCTCGTCTTCTGTAAAACCATTTTGGTCAATGGTGGGTTTTTGGCCTACTTATTTTTCCATAATTGGCAAAATCTGAGATAGGTACATCAGGGTAGACCTTCATGTATCTCTCGTAAATGCCATCCCATGATATATATATATATATATATATATATATATATATATATATATATATATATATATATATATATATATATATATATATATATATATATATATATATAGTATGTATCTATGTGCATATAGGGGTGATATAAGGTTGGGATAAGTAAGTGCAATTGGTAATGATGCATATAGACAAACCTCAGTTTAGAAAGGGTGCTTGGGATATAGATTTTTAATACAAGAAATTTTCTCTTAAATGAGCATTCTTAGATTTGTCTAAGTTTGAAACACATCAAGGCAGCAACATCAAACAACCTATCTAATTGAGATTATCATCTCTAGACTATGAAATAAACTAATACCCTGGCCTAGGAGGTAGTGGGTAGAAGGGCACCGTTGTACTTCGATGCAAATAGCATCACCATTGAGAGATTACTCTCAAGATACTTGGATAGAAGAGACATGTCAGGCATGGTTTATATTCTATACTTATGAGTTGGATGTATAGCTGGCGACTCTTATGCCCCCTAATTTCCCATGCCATGGATTTAACTGAACCATCACAAATCATTTCAATATTTAATGAGAAGAAATAAACAATAACTGTAAGAGTACTAGAGTTGTTAACAAATAAAATTTAAACATATATTTGGTCATAGTTCCTATATGAGTTCAGTCGAACCCATTTGACCTTAGATCCATGTTGAGAAGGGTGGTGATCATTGATAGCGCATTAATTTGTGCTAACAGTGTTAAACCTTGGCCAAGGTGGTGTTGTGTAATGCATGCAACTATCTAATCATTAGTACTAGATATACCTCTAGTCAGAAGCATCATACTAGTAGGGAGTTACCCTTAGTGTATGACCAACTAGTGCATATAGGTCCTAAACACCAAGTGTCAAATGGCATTGAGTTCCACTTCACATTACCTCCCTGCGAAGGGTCGGCCCAATCCAGTTGGATATGGCATGGGGGACTAGATAGTTTGTGGTTGGGTGGAAAAGCGCCCTAATGATACTTTCCATCCTCACTGGTAACTTGATAAAGTTATGAAGTTCAGAATGTTGGCATCAGATGAAATGTATGTTGGCTTGATGATGATTGTAATGTATTCATCACTTGTTGTCATTGATGAAACACTCTCACACACATATTTGATAACATTGACTACATATGTAACTTCAATTGGTTTACACTATCAACCAGTATGTTTAAGATCTATCTTTAATGAATATCTTGTGACAACTGGTATGTGCCTTTGAGATTACCTGAGTTAACACTTAGTCGGCATCAGAATCAGAATGATGATAGAAAAGAAGATCAAGTGGAAGATCTCATAACAACGGTTCACTAGTTTTATTTCAACCGGTATTAAAGTGCTCTAACCGGTATCTAATTCTGTGATGAGTTACCAACACCGTTTGTTTGGCGGTCATTTTTGTGATGAGTTATGATTATATGTCTAGATTCACTGCACCTAGGAAATTGTGTTCCTATGGCCGACATAAGGATTGTATGTCTATTTAAAAACATCACGATGATGATAACAGATAGAGAGTTGTTATGCAAAGAGAGTGAAAAAGATTTTAAGTGATAAATGTTAAGATGCAGAGCAGTATTAATTGTACTTAGAAGGATCTGATCAAGCAAGTCTTGTGCTACTCAGAATAGATCAAGCTACTCTTGTTGTTTTCTAATCATTACAATGGGTGCAAATCCCTTAACCGAGTAAGCTCTAACAAGCTTCATTGTACAAATCCTCTAACAAGGTGATCCATTAGTTTGGATTCTCAAATCCTCCAGTGAGGTTACTCTTAACAGGGTATAAGCTTCTAATCAAGCTTGAGCTTGGAATCTCTAACAAGATTCGCTCCTAGCAGAGCTCTTTGTAAGGCCTTAACCGGTCAGTTTTCTATTACTGCAGATAGTTAACTTGTGAGTTCCATCTCACCATTGTTTTTACCTATTTGGGTTTTCCACGTATAAACACTTGTGTTATGGTGGATGTTGTTATTTCATTTTGGATAGCATGTATTTTGATTAACCACTTGGTTAAATTTATCTATCGGTCAGTGTTTAAAGTAGTGTTAGTTTTGGAGTCACTGATTCACCCCACCCTCTCAATGCTTTTCAAGTCCATCAATTGGTATCAGAGCCCAACTTCTTTGAAGCCTAACCGCTTAGAAGGGGATTTTGAAACCACCATGGGGGACAAAAGCTACTTTGAGATGGTTAGATAACTAGAAGCCATTAGAAATGAAATTGAAACTCTTAGGGGCAAACTGAAAGCTTTTCAAGTCAAGAGGAGAGAGCTATCTGAAAAACTGTTAAAAATATCTGACAATAATTCTTCAGATGAAGCTAATATTAATGCCTTAGCAGAAGAAGTTGAAAAGATGCAAGGTGAGAAACTGAATCTAAGAAGAGAACTGGAAGGTCTTGCTATTCGCATGAGTCAGGGGCTGGAATCCAGAAGAGTTGTTGAAGATCTTATCAAAGCAAAAGATAAAGAGATCCTAAAAATCAAACGGGAAAGAGACACCATGCATGAGGATTTAATAGTTGAAACAAAAGAAAATGAGAACTTAAAGTTAGACCTCGAGTTGGCATCATCTCTGAAAGAGAATCTGTCTAAGCATAATGAAGATCTTGTCACTAAGCCTGCTGAAGCCAATGAGAAACTGGAATTTTTTTTCAAAAGTTCTACCATGCTGGAAGAACAAATTCAATCACAAAGAATGAAGGGTGATATCTCTGGACTTGGCTTTCATACAATTGAAAAAGGTGAATCCTTTGGTACCAAGAGCAACTATCCAAAGAATAAAAATGTGTCCCAAGTCAATAAGACTATCGGCAAAAAAGCTTTCAAACCTGTCTGTTTTGTTTGTCATAAGCCTGGTCATACTGCAAATGTTTGTAGGAACAAACCTATCAGAAATGCAAGTTATAATACCAATGCTAGGTATGTATTTAGAAAGTTTGAAGGACATTGCTACACTTGTGAAATGTATGGGCATAAACATATTGAGTGCAAATATGGTGCAAACAATCCTATACCACACATGCATCCTAGACCATATGATAACCGAACAAGGAATTTTGATAACCGGATGAACAAGAACTGGCAAAGATCCTATGTCAATCGGTTTAGTCTGGAAAAGGAAACAAATGTTCTATGTACCTTTTGTAATAAAAGTGGTCATGTGGCTATGAACTGCAGAAAAGAAGAGGAAATGCAGGACCCTGGAGATCATCTGGTATGGTTTGCTATCACTGCAACAAACTAGAACACCTAACAAAGTTTTGCAGAACCAGAAACATCAATCCGGTCAACTCTACTAAGGATCGGAAAGGCAAGCAAAAAGTTGATGTTGAGGAAACAAGAGAAGATATGAATCGGACATGGAAAAAGAAGAGCGAATAAGTGCTTGTAGAAGAAATCACTCCTTCACCTAGTGAAGAGAGTCCGGCACCAGTGACCTAAGCCTATTTAAAGTAGCTAAGGGGAGCATAACGGTAAAGCATATTTCGGACCCCTTTGTAGAATAAGCGAGAAAGAATCTTTTTGAATTTTGAATTTTGGTGACTTTTTTTTGTGCTAACGTGTCAATCAACTAGTATGTCACTTAAGTGGTGAAATTAGGGATTTTTAACCTAAAAGTATGAGCATTTATTACAGTCGGTAAAAAGGATATAAACTAGTTTTACCTTATCATTTTTACCCTAATCCTTTCGAAAAAGAATTGAAGCAATTGTAGAGCAAAGCAAGATAGTTTTGGTGCGAATTAGCAAATTGCTTTGTGACTAAGAGAAATCAAGTTGAATTGGTAGTCGCAGAGAAGCGAAAGGGAGCACATTTGATCAATCCAACCGGGAATTGAAGCGACGTGCTAAATTCTAGGTATTTCCTTGCTTACTGCCTTGAAACTTGTTTGTCTAGAATGGCATCTACTTCTAAATCTGTAGGGAGGTTGATGATCACTGTTGAGCCTGAGGAAGCTGTAAAGGTAGAGAAAATTATGTCTTATAATGCATTATCGCAAGTCCCAAGTGGATTCATTATCCAAGGTGATTTGACCAACTATATAGACTGCAAAATTGAAGATATGGGAACTCTTCACATCTATACTCAGCTGAAATCACTATGTGACGAGGAAGGAAAGATTGAAGCTAAATATTCTAGGGTTTTTGAGAAAGGATTTCATAATGTCGCCTACCCTCTTGAAGATTTTGAAGAAGAGCACATAAGAATAATTTTGAGTTGAGTACATGTAGAGAATATGTATCTGGAAAGGACTCACACAATTACCAAGGAAGCCATTAGGGTTGTAACGGGTTATTGCTCAACTGGTAAAATTCCTAAGTTGAGGAAAATCACAAAAGACACAGTCTTCAAGCTAACTGGTTCCACCTTTGATGGGCGTGCTTTCTCTGTTAACAATATCAGAGATCCTGTGGTGAAACTCGCAGCAATGGTGATAGGCTACAAAGTATTTTACTCCAGTATTTTACTAACAGTGTTCCATCTGCAGCAATTCATACAAAACATAGTATGATTGTTGGAAATGAAGACTATGATATCTGTGAAGCTATTAGAGTCCAACTATTTCTAAATTTAAAGTCTATCAAAAATGACAATACCCAGAAGTTCAAATTTGGTCAGCTGCTAGCTGGGTTATTTTTCTACTTTCAAAATTTTCTACCTGGTATAGGTGACATTGAATGGTCCAAAGAACAACCGGTCAATGCTCAGATTAGAAACAACATTAAGGCTGTAAAGAATACCTTTTCGACTGCCACCAACAGGTATTTTAATGAATTTCAAAAGAAAATGAGTATGAAATGAGGTTACCTGAAGATGTAGTAAGACATTTTGAAAAAGACATAATCTTCATGGTTACTACTGATTTTTGCTTAATGCAAGCAAGAGAACCTAGAGAGGAAGAAATGGAAGAAATGAGCTACGAAGTCAATGATGATTTACTGGTTGGCTATGCTAATACTCTGTTAGCATCGCTTGTAGACAAAAAGAAGGCGAAATTGGATATTCTTGCAATCCAAGTTGCACCTGCTGAAACCAGTACTGAATCTGTAGGTAAAGCTAAAGGAAAGCAAAAGAAAAATGAAGAAAAGTCTCCTGAGAAGAAGAATACAAGGGTGACTTGAAGTGTCCTACACAAGAAGGAACAAGCACCCAAAATAATTGAGAAAAATGAGAGTGTACCAAAGAAGAGAAGGAACAGGAAATTAACTTTGCAACCAGAGTCTGAGGGAACAGAGTCTGATGAAGAACCTAAGAAGGAGAAGGCAACTGACAGAACGTCTAAGAAGGCAAAGGTAGTGCCAAAGGCAACTACACTAATAGATATTGCCTCTTACAAACCTGCAACAACATTTGAAAGAACAATGAAGTCATTGGAAAGAAACAGGTTTGAAAATGTTAAAGAATATTATGATTCTTTTATTGTAGATGAGCAGAAGAAAATACACCAACAGGTAATAACCTTGTTGAGTCATTACTGTAGATATCTGCATGAATTAGAGAAAGATATTTCAGTATCCTTGTATAATACTTTGTTAGAAAAATGGGAAGAAGCCACTCAATTAGATAAGGAAATTATTGATGAAATATTTGTACAATATTTCCCCACATTATCATCAGAAGGAATTAGTGCTTTGACTGAGGAATACAAAGTATATTTTGATTTTAAAATAAGGAGATTGAAGCTTCTTACTGGAAAAAGGGCAGTTATGGAGGCAAAAACTCACAAACTAGCTTGTCAAATCAAACAAAGGATAGATAGCATCCAATCTCTCGATAAGGATGAAACCTCAGATGACGTTTCTCTACCAAAAATGGACATAGAGGAAATAATCCCAACTGATATAGTCTTCTCAACCGAGAAGAAGGATGACTCAGTTATTCATATTGATGAGGACATTGAGGATTCAGTAGACCTATCTGAAGAAATTACTGCACCTGATATGGGTCTTCCTTCAATCATAGAAGTACAAAATACAACAGGTGATCAACCAGCTACTCAACCAAAGGAAGCCAGTATATCGACAACTACTCAACTGGAGAAACCCCAACCGGCAACTGAACAACAAGAGAAACCCCAACCGACAACTGAACAACAAGAGAAACCCCAAATGGCAACTAAACAACTAGAGAAACCCCAATCTCCACCGGTTATTGAGATCACTCAAATAGAAACCACTGAGGAAGTTACTCAGAAAGCAAAAGAAAAAACGGAAGCAAATATAGAAAGAGTCATCATTAAGTGTATATTCTCTAAAAAGGGAAAGCAAAAACTGCTTGATGATGATGATGATGATGATGATGAAAACTCTTGAAGTATTTTAGAACCTATTGATATGAATACCCTAAGTGCTTCTGAAATGATGAATTTTGCGCGTATGATGGAAACTTGTGCACATAAGAAAAGGATGAAAGAACAAAGAATTGAGGCAGAGACCATTCAGAATGTTGTAGACATCTTGTTTAGATTACTGCCGAAAACCTCTGTCACACATCTTCCTACTCCTATCAGCAAACTTGCTCAGTTAGTTGTAGAGGCATCTGATCAAATCAAAACACTTGAAGATGTTGCTCAAATGTCTATTGAGAAGAGCCATAAAAAGGCATATGGAGATAAGCTCGCAAAGCACATTGAGAATAGCAAAATGGCTTTATCTCATAATGGCAGTTTGTTGAAGAAAGCTATTGAATCTGGAGGAAAGTATCTTGCCTCTACCTCCAATGTTACTTTCTTTTATTCTGATATTTCTAAAAATCAATTTGAAACTGAGCAGGAAATAGAAAGGTTATGTAAGGCATATGTCCCACTCCAAGACTCTATTCATGTCTTTAACCGGTCTATAGATGAATTGCATGACAGACTGATAAGGAATGATAATGAGAGAGCTAGGAGATTCCAATCTCTCAGAGAGCTCAAGAGTCAGCTCACCTAATAGCTTGACATTCTTCAGAAAGCCTACTCTCATGCAAAATCTACTCTTGCTACTCCGGAAACGTGCTCACTTGATTTAATGGAAGAATTCTATTCTCAGCTATTGTCTACATCAGAATATACGAATCACATACTGGAATCATGGCAGAATGCTCTCTCAGATGAACCAAAACTTCAACCATATTTTCATGAGAATTCCTAATGCATGACTTTGTTTTCAAAAGTCATATATACTGAACTTTTTGATACAGATTTTCTATGTATATATATTTTGCTTTATCATTTTGGCATTGTTGTCAAAGGGGGAGTAATAATATGTATGTATGTGTGTTTGAAAATATTGTATTTATAATGCATTAAGGGGGAGTATTACAGTGTCACATTCTAAGGGAGCTTGAGCATATATATGTAGATATATTGTGTATGCACACTTAGCTGTATTGTAAATTTTCTAAGTGTTGCCATCAATGCCAAAGGGGGAGATTGTTGGCTTGATGATGATTGTAATGTATTCATCACTTGTTGTCATTGATGAAACACTCTCTCACACATATTTGATAACATTGACTACGAATGTAACTTCAATTGGTTTACACTATCAACCGGTATGTTTAAGATCTATCTTTAACCGATATCTTGTGATAACCGGTATGTGCCTTTGAGATTACCTGAGTTAACACTTAGTCGGCATCAGAATCAGAATGAAGATAGAAAAGAAGATCAAGTGGAAGATCTCATAACAACAGTTCACTAGTTTTATTTCAACTGGTATTAAAGTGCTCTAACTAGTATCTAATTCTGTGATGAGTTACCAGCATCGTTTGTTTGGCGGTCATTTTTGTGATGAGTTATTATTATATGTCTAGATTCACTGCACCTAGGAAATTGTGTTCCTATGGCCGACATAAGGATTGTATGTCTATTTAAAAACATCACGATGATGATAACAGATAGAGAGTTGTTATGCAAAGAGAGTGAAAAAGCTTTTAAGTGCTAAGTGTTAAGATGCAGAGCAGTATTAATTGTACTTAGAAGGATCTGATCAAGCAAGTCGTGTGCTACTCAGAACATATCAAGCTACTCTTGTTGTTTTCTAATCATTACAATGGGTGCAAATCCCTTAACCGGGTAAGCTCTAACAAGCTTCATTGTACAAATCCTCTAACAAGGTGATCCATTAGTTTGGATTCTCAAATCCTCCAGTGAGGTTACTCTTAACATGGTATAAGCTTCTAATCAAGCTTGGAATCTCTAACAAGATTCACTCATAGCAGAGCTCTTTGTAAGGCCTTAACCGGTCAATTTTCTATTACTGCAGATAGTTAACTTGTGAGTTCCATCTCACCATTGTTTTTACCTATTTGGGTTTTCCACGTATAAACACTTGTGTTATGGTGGATGTTCTACTTTATGTGGATGTTGTTATTTCATTTTGGATAGCATGTATTTTGATTAACCACTTGGTTAAATTTATCTATCGGTCATTGTTTAAAGTAGTGTTAGTTTTGGAGTCACTGATTCACCCCCACCCCTCTCAGTGCTTTTCAAGTCCATCAATATACTCTCTAAACTCTCTCTCTTTCATTTAATGCAATGCTAGTTCTTTTCTTATCTTACGTTTATGATTAGTTTAGAGCAATGTAATTACTTTCAGATATTTTGTATCTCGTTAAAAAAAAAAATCTCTTCCTTTATATGTTATGTTGCAATGTTTAGGTTAACGGTTATATTCGTTTCAACATGTTACTTTATGTTTAATTTCTTTATGTCATTTTACCATGTTACAACTTGCCAATGAGGACATCAAGTAGTATGGGATGCTTGATTGTCATCATAGATGGTGGTGGATTGGTAAAAGGATGAGACCAATGATATAATACAATATGCATTACATTGATTTTTTTAAGTGAGATCTACTTACAAACTTATGTGTTAGGTAGGTTACATCGACTTCCATTGGGCCAATTGGTTATATTTGAACATGTGATGCATGTGTTGCATTGGATATATGGGATGTATGCTTGAGATAGTTGCTATTGTGATGTGCATATGAGCTAGTCAATGGTGTACCTATGATGTTTGTATGAGTTGATATTCATGTACTTGCGATGTGTGCATGAGTCAGTCACCCTTTATATAAGTGATGTGTGCTCGATACAATCATTATGTGAGCTTGTGATCTTGGAATGATATCGACCCTATGTGATTTTGTGTTGTTTGTACACTAATGATTAGAATAGAATCAACATGTCTAGAAATTAATGTTATCATTCCATTGTAACAAGACTAATTTATGCCTTTCGGCGGTTTGTAAAATGGGCCAGCACCCTTGTTTTGCTACTTTTCTAATAAAAAACAAGACTAATTTATGTTATCATTCTATTGTAGCAAGACTAATTTTAAAAGCTTATGCTTAATGAATAGTCATGATTTAAAACTAAAATTTGAGATCTAATATATGAGAAGAGGATGGATTCTCTCTTATCATTAGTGTACAAACTAGGAATCCTTTTGATTCTCCTGAATATGTAGGTAGGGTCATCATGACTAAACCCTCAATGTTTAAGTTTTGATTTAGTGATGACCTTAACATCGGGATCTTAACACTTTTAAGTGTAAGATTTTGAGTGGTGACATGGAGTCATTGCCTTATAAATGGTTAATTAAGTTGGTAGTTGTTGTGAATTGAATAAAAAAAAAATTATTAACAAATGAGAGAAAGTTGACACATGACAATTCAACTTGTAGTGCCTTCAACATTGGTTCAACATCAATCTACTCATGGAAATGTGGATCATTGGTTAGTTTTTTAACCTTTTCATTCCATTGTTCCTTTTGTGTGCATTGATGAGCCTAAGGTGGAGGATTCCCCCTACTTGTTCTATAGATTTATACGATAATATCTTTTGGACTACTATACAAATCTGGAAGAAAGGTATTCATAAATATATATTTCATTCTCGTCCTTCATTTATTAGAGAGAATGAATAGATTGAATCTGACATTGCTTAAGTGGGGCCCAAGGGGTCCATGTTGTTTCTTTTTTGTCATTGATGTGTTTTGTGACTGGGTTGATGTAGCACCCCACCTTTGTTTTATTTTTGCAATATGAAGATGTATATGCAATGTCTTCAACAACAATCACCTAGAACCCCAAGTGCCAAAGGTGAAAGTATGTTGCTTCCAACCATGCAACTATTCTAAATGAATGCAATTACAAAATGAGTGCAATTACAAAATGATATGACAACCTAAATAAAGTACTTAGGTAGCAAATCCACCCTTGCAAACACCTCTTCAACGATAGTGTCTAAGATTGACTCAAATAAAAAAGGTTGATAATATCAACTTAAATAATGCCAAAAAGGATTTAATGATATGTTATAGTTATTGTTGTCACACTGTCAAATCGAGTTTGATACAAATTGAAAAACGCTACAAACACCACTATATGTTAATAACACAACCACAAAATGAAGAAAATGCACCCAAACTGAAACAACGGCTAATAAGGAACTCCAAATTGCTACTCAACACACATAAACAATATAATATATTTTATATCAAACTAGTGAATATTTTCAAACATGTGCAGGTCTAAAAGATGTATTTGTTGTTGTTACAACAACTTTATAGACCTCTGGAAATCCCCATAACACAACATTAATTATCTTCCTCCAATGCCAAACAAGGTAGCAAGGCTAGGGATGTCTTAGGCACCTCCAAACTCTCAAATCAATTGAAAATAGGAAACAACCATCCCTAGACTTCACATGCCCAACAGGTATAGGTAAAACCTAGCAAGGGGTATAGTATGACCACAAACAATGAATAACTCCCCCAAAAGGGTGCAAAATTTGAAGAATGCAATCACCATAACATGTCAAAACTAATATGCCACATAATGAAAACCCAACATTGCTATAAGTACAACTTGCAGAGGTGAAAATATATAACCAACATAAATAGTGATACGACCTCTATCTAAACGTCCACCAAGCTTTCCAAAAATCATTGAAAGAAATATTAAACAAACAACACCAAAACCTTTAGAAAATCAAAACACATCAAATATTTTCAACTTCAACAACAAACTAGAAATATTCATTTGCAACATAAATTTAACTTTTAAGAAAAAATCACCAAATCTAGCTAGGAGGGTTTTTATTTTCATCCTCAAAAAATTGAGAACTCAAGTCAATCAAAGAAAATAGAAAAGACAAAATTGTAACCTTTTTTTGTCTACAACACCCTCCTTTTATAACATTTTAGGTGAATACAATATTGGTTTTTCATTTTTCTCCAAATTTATTTAATTTTTTAAAAGCAATTTAAAGTGTGCAATAATTTCATCGACTATTGACACTTTAACATTTGGCCTATGAATTTCTTCTTTTCTTCTTGATAAAGATGGCTGAAATAGCCTAACCATAGAAACCATAGAATCCATATTGGTTCTAGTGGATTGATTTACATTGTTTGCATGTTGATAGTTCATATGTTGATCCATCTATGTAACCAACTATGCCATCATGTCCATTACAATCTCTGATCATCATCTATTACAATCTCTGACTATATCTGTTTTATTTTTCTCTATTACTTTTGGAGCACCTTCTAAAGTCTAATTTTCAATACTGTCTTCAGAAACTAACTACTGAATTGAATATTTAAAAAAATACAACTATTTACTGAACTCTTTTTTGTAGTATTTGTTTTCTCTACCACTGAAACGCATGAGATAAAAAAATGGCGTGACAAGGTTAGCTCTTTTTTTCATGCTTTCTAACTATTTTCATCCTGATGATGGATCACTGAGTGTAATCCGAAACAACGATGCAAAAAATCACACAATTGAATCCGGAAACAACTGACTATCATTTCATGGATTGTGGAAACTTAATGACTTCTAAGATCACCAACTCTAATACCACTGTAACAACACCGCACTTTTCTTTACAATATAAGAGGTATAGGCAACGTCTTCAACACTATGTGATCGTCCAAATAATAGTGTGTACAAGATGAGAGAATATGTGCTTCCAACCACAATTATTCTAAATGAATGCAATTGCAAAATCATATGATAGTAAGTTGACAAAAATACACATGCAACAAAGCCAACCTAATCAACACTTTTTTTATAGTAAAAAATGCCACAAAAGCGACAAACCTAATCTTATCAACACCTCTCCAACAAATTGCATGAATGCAATGCAACCCATTGGTAGAATGTCTAAGCTTGACTCAAACCAAGATGGTTGATGATGCTAACTTGTTCAATGCCAAAACAAACTAAATGATATGTTGTAGTGATTGGTGGTGAAATATCTAATTTTCCAATATAAATTGAATACAAAAAATGGTTCTTCAACAATAATACCATCCAAGGTCTACAAGATATACATGATACTCATTACAATAACAAATCACCAAGTACATTGCTAAAACAGGTTAATATAATATTTTGATAATAAGATTAGATTGTTGTAACACCACAAATTAGCCTATAAGATACATGATAAACAAAGAAAATAATTCCCAAAATAGCCAAACACAACCAACTAAAATATACTTCTTATAAATGATGTAAGGTGTTGATGCAAGTCTAATCACACCATCAAATCAAATATGATACAAACTAAACACACTACAAATACCACTATATGTTGATACCACAACTCCAGAATGAAGGAAAGAACTAAAAGCACTCCAAATTTCTACTCGAGACACCCAAACACTAAAATACGTTTTATATCAAATTGATGAATATTTTCAAATATGTGCAAGTTTTAAAAAAAAAATTTGTTGTTAGTAAAACGAGTATAGACTTAAGGAAAACCCCACAACACATCATTAGTCACTTTCTCCAATGCCAAAAGAGGCAACTATGTTAGATATGGCCTTGACGCCTCCAAACTCACACAAATCAACTACAAATAGGCAACGACCAACCTTGGACTTCACACACCCAAAGACTACAACCTCAAACAATGAACTCCTCCAAAGAGTGCAAAATTTGAAGAATGCAATCACCATAACATGTCAAAATTGATATGTCACAAATACTAAAAACCCAAAACATTACAAGAGGTTTGGCATGGACATGTTAAGAGGTACAAGTAGCACGAAGAGGTACAACCTTTGTCAAAACCTCCAGCAATCTCTCCAAAAACCATTGAAAACCTTTACCAAGTCAAAACAAAAAAAAATATTCATCTTTGACAACAAACTAAAAAAACTTCATTAGCAACACAATTGTGACTTCAAAATGAAATCACCAAATCCAACTAGGTGAGTTTTTGTTCTTGAAAATAATGTTTAGAGGATTTGTCCTCAAGAAATATGAGAACTCAAACTCAAGTCTCAATAGCAATTATGATTTGATAACCCGTTTCTGTCCATAACTCCCTCCTTTTATAACTTTTGCCAAAATAAAATTCATAGTTTCCTCCCGTAGAACCTAAGGCCTCCCTATTTGAAAAACTTATCATTTTTTAAATATTAACAAAAATTGTCAAAATAAAAATATAAAAAGTAACTTTTGACAATTTAATTATTTAAATTATTTCTTTCTTTTTTAAAGTCAATTAGCCTATCGAAAACTATAGAAAATAAGCTAATGGTCAAATAATTGCTTAAGTGCCAGAATGGGGCATTACAGATGATGTATCTTCTTTTGACTCTAGTTGATCTCTGTTTGTCCAACATCTAATGGTGGCAGCAGGGTGGGGGGGCGTGTGTGGGGATGGGTGGGGGGGCGTGTGTCCTCCCCGGGTGGCGGGGGGGGGGGTGGTAGAGTAGGTATGTCACGTATATAATTTGAGTGCTGAACCAATTCCTGTTCACCCAGATGTGGAAACTGCCGCAACTAAATTACTCCAGCCACGATTAGTTTAGCACATTCATCTCCGGCGCGGGTTCTCTATCTCCCATTTCCGATCACCAGAAGGCTGCTCTATACTCCCATCCCAGACTATAGGGTCGGAGGAGACAGAGAAAGATCTGCGCTTGTCCCAGGGGGGTCGAGCCCAACCAACATTGGTTAGTCGCGGAGCAGGCCATCCATCGCCTTCTCATGTGATCCCGGGGGAAGCGGATAGCCCACGACAGGGAGAATAACCAACCCGATGGACGAACAGGAGAGAAGGGAGGCAAACGCCCCTTATAATAGTAGGGCAGAGACAACCAACCTCTCTCCCGCCCCCGGATCCGAGAGGAGATATAAACCCACTGAGCTACTGTCCACCCGGGAGACCCGAGATTAACAAAACCTAATCAGTTCTAATATGGTTGTCCCAAATAATGTTACGACTTAAAGTGCTTCTGCCAGGTCCCCATAGAGCAGTAGGGCAGCTGGTGCCTTTACCTCTGTCTCTGCCTCCGCTTCTGAAACTGCTACTGCTGTAACTGGCCCCTACTATTCTATGGGCTTCGGATCTGGAACTGAAACTGCTGCTGCCTATGCCTCTATAGGTGAACTGCCGGTTCTCGTTATTGCGGGGGGTATAGTTACTCAACCTTTCAAGCTTAGCTGCTGGGAGCTGCCTTCTGCAGAGAATTGATACCCCGAGCGAGGATAAAAGCCCATGTTGAACCACTCTCGTACTTGTTTCATTTGCCAGTTGGCTGTTCTATTGATAAAAAAATCTAGGCCCTTTCAATCCTGTTTTTGCCAAAATCAAAAACATTATCCGCATAAAATTTGATGAATATGCATTTGAATGAAGATTAATAAAATGCTTGTTCATTTATCACCAAAATGTGAATTTTTACTACGAAATAGCATCATATTTTAACACAGTTATGTGCCTAAATGATAATGGGACTGGCAGTTTAAAAACGTGTCCAGATATTATCATCAATCTTAATTTAAGTCATAAGCTCACAGAGCATTTGAAGCCAAGCATTACGAGTGAATGACAGGCATATTGTATGGATAGCCATGAAGATAATACGATTAGGATTTCAGAAGCTGCTAGTTCAAATTCTGCCATGATCAATAAAGACATCAAAAGTAAAAGCTCTCAAATATATACAGAGAAGAAAATTATAGTTTGGTCCTTTGCAAAATCCCGTATTAACATAAAATCCCCCACATTCTCATTAAAAAATGCACAATGCTAACTGAGAACTTAAGCATGACTGGTTCCTATTACAGAATAAAAGCCTTTAACTTCAAAATGAAGAAACTTGAGCATTCCCAAAAATACAACTATATTAAGAAAGCTAAAAGACATAAGGCTCCAACTGCCATTTTTCTGAGAGTATTATAATTTCAGTTGCACTGCTTTCGACCTACAGATTCTATTCTTGCTACAAGAAATATATGCAAAAGGAATTGGTTATGTAATACAAAAAAAAATTGGTATTAGAAAAATGCAGACAGTAAGGATTACAAGAACATTGTGTGGATAACATTGTGCATTACATTTGTCAATACTGAAAATTGGGAGGATAAAGTAAATAAAAAAGAAGGCAGCGGTTATGATTTTTACATAATCATTTATGTCGCTAACTTGTCTATACTGTGTTTATTATTGAATTTACAATCACATTTTTGCTCTAAATGTGGCTTGAAACTATTTCAATTTTAAAAGTATATCTTGTGCTCTAAATAATTTTCTTTTACTAACTGTTTTACTAGCCTGAAGGACAATGATTCCGGCTTGTCTGTCTCACAAGCGTGTAATAGCTAGTAATTTGTGCAATGCTTCCACGGGTCACAAAATTTAAGCTAAAGAATAAAATCTCCAAAATTATTCAGTTAAAAAAAAACAATAATTCCTACAAATACAATAGTTCATTATAACTATAAGAGTTTGTATGGATTAATTCCACATTTTATATAGACAAATAATAGTACTAATATTAATTTTCAAGTTGCAAAATTTGCTGAGTTTGTAGCTTGCTGCTCGAATTCAGACTATGTAGCTCTCTTCCCAGCAAAAGAAATCATTTGAAAAATTTAAAGCTACCTCCAGATATTCTGGTTTTTTCATCAAACAACACGACATCTTTATGTCATCACCATTCTCTAATCCAGGCTCAGGTTTTCTTTGACAACGCTATGACATTGAAGTTCACTGAATCGGGACATTTCTGGACAACATTTTGAAGGATTTTGACAGTGTCCTGTAATGGTAAAAGTTACAATTAGGAAAAACACAAAAAAATATCATATAATGACTTCACGCATTATAAAAAAAATACTTGTACATGAGAGAACAGGCCTCTATAAAACAAAATGCAATGATAAATCCATGTATTTGAACAACATTTCATCTTCTAAAAACACAGGTAGAGCTGGTGCACCTGAAATTATTCTCAGCAAAAAGGTTTACTAATTTAATAGAGGAAAGAAATAGCATCTCAAACATTCACTAGTTTCTGAACTTGTAGAACTAAAAGACTCATTATCCTATTCAAGGAAAGTTGAAGAGATCATGAGGGCAATGAAAGATTTGGAAAGATGAGCAAGAGATCATATTTTCAGCAGCTGGTGCAAATCAGAACTGAGTCATGCTTTGTGACGAATCACTTTTATAGTAAGAAATCCATATCTATCAATTTAAACATTACCTAAATGTGCAAACAGAGACAACATAGGACTAATCTAGAGGCCTCAAACAAATCTCTGAATACTCAGACAGGACAAATAACTAATCTGTCTGAGGCTAGGGTTGAAAGATAAAATACTTTTATGCAAAAACCAGAAATCAGAACTGATTAGGAAAGAGGACCTCTGAACCAACTTACATTGGTCATCTGGTTAGCTTCTTGATCCCTAGGTCAAGTCTATCTGCTGTAAATTGAGGTGAAAACCTTTAAACTACACAAGGTTGCTATCATGGATTACTCAACCTGAATTTTGAACTTGCAGGGAGGCCTGATAATTAATATAGAAAATCAGATGTACTAACTAAATTCATTGACCTGTTTATACCTGGCCTACATTTTGTTTAAAAACACTTTTTATTTAGCATCCCATTGAAAAACAAAAAAGTCAAGTATGCTGTACTAGTATTACTCACCATCAAAAAGGTTTCACGTGAACTAGGTCCATGACACACAGGATCTGACCTCCTTCCATCTAATTCATATAATTGACCTGTATAAAAATTTGGAGTCAGCAAAACTAAAGCAAAAAATAAATATGCTCGGTGCACATATGATGACTCTTGACAAGTTTGCATTTGTAGGCTAGCTTCTGTTACATATGCTTCTTAAAACAAGACAACAGATACGACCACTAATGCAATGAGTACAAATATTGCCCTATTACTACTGAGGTAAAAATTAAAAGGCGATGCAGTTTTGAGTCTTTGGACAATACAATTAAATGTCCATTTGTAATGCAGAGCCAAAAATGGCACTTCATTTATGGCAAGTTTGAACTGGAATCTAAAATAATTCCACAGTTTTGGTCAAGATGGCCCTAATTCTACACATACCATATATTAATTTAATAGTAATTAATTATAAAAATCTACACATGAATTTTAATACTGATGAACAAATTTAATGATAATAAAGTTATTCAAATATATATATTAATTATAATAATAAAAAAAACTTATCTTGTTGGGACAATTGGAAATACCTAAGACTCATTTGATAGAATTTATAATTGAATTTTTGAAAAATAAAGAAAAAAAAGTATTTTTATAAGAAATTTTAGTACTTTTTAAGTTGCCGAGTTTTAGCAGAGTCAAAATGTTTTTCCAATTAGGTTTCTAAATTTTTTTCATAATAATCTTTCCATGAAGACTCTACCCTAATACCCAAATGTCAAAGACTACATTAAATGCCAACATCTCAAGATTGAAATGCAGCAAAGAATGTCCATACCTAACAAGCAGTCTTTTTCCCTTAAATCGTGCCACGTGTAGTTGGATGTGCCTAGAAGGCATGGGAGAATGCTCTATACAAGCTACAAAAGTCCTCTACAATAATGGGGAGTTGCCCTATGGGGTTTGAACTCACCATTGCATCAACATCAATAGATTTCCAACAATCCATTCGACTAATAATGTGTGCTTTTGGATTCGATTGTGTGAGAATTTTTGCATCAACGTTTTGGATCACACTCCTTATGCTCTCTATCATCCTAATGATGGATCACGGAGTGTGATCCCAAACGTTGATGCAAAAATTCTCCCACAATTGAATCCAAATGCACACATTATTCACCATTGTGGTGGTCGACATTAAAATGAACGGAACATGACAATCCTCCCTCAAGCAATTTCAAACTTAGATGTTCAAATATCTTCACGCCTTCCCAGTAGCATTCTCAAAAGATAAAGTCTCCCATTTCACCAAATACTCCAAAATGATCAGCTGAGCCTCTTCTCTCTCATATCAATGATCACTTCATGCTCCCAAATCAACAAAACTTCATCATTAAGTGGTGGCAGATTTAATAAAGTTATGATCTGCTGTCCAAGGGCCTTCTTAAGGCATGACACATGAAAAACATTGTGAATTATGTTGTTTCCAAGCATGTAGTGAGAGGGACAGCAAATTTAAACTACATGGGCAGCCAAAGAATATTGTGAGTGATAGAAACAACAGATTTATTAATTTGTTTTGGCAAGAATTGTTTCAATTGAGAGGTACGGAATTGACTCCATGTAATGTCCCCTTCTCAGCTCTAGATTGTTAGATCTTTAGCCTATTCTAGAAACTCGTAGGCTAATCAAAGACTAAATTAGGGTTTCCATCTTTCGGGTGGATTTCAAAGGGGTGTTTGTAGGAGTTTGGAAGTTTGCCTTCTGGGTTATTCTGGGTTTCTCGAGAGCTTCAAAATGGTATGACATGCATTTCTATAAGAGGAGATTTTTGAACTTACTATTTTTAGTAAATTTTGACGGCTAGCCAGATTGTGCTTAAAAGGTGTTTGGAGTCGCTTACTATTTTTAGCAATATGTTATTTTTAGTAAGTACTATTTTTAGTAGTACAATACAACTATTGGTTTCTATTTCTAGCAGTCTGGTTTAAGGTTTGAGGAGTGGTTCATTCCGTTCTCTTCGAGTCCATTTTTGGAAGGTAATATCTGAGGTGATTTTATTATTCCAAGTTGCTTTTTGACCCCCACGCCTAGGCTCAATGACTTAAAGTTGTTTTTAAAAGATGTTCTCATGTGGTCTTCCTAGTTGGGAATTATTAATAATTTTTATTTAGTAGTGCACATGAAAAGGGAAATAAAATAAAGTTAAAACTTTTAATCCCACATGGCCTGGAGAAGAGGGTCGATTCCTTGAGAAAAGCTATAAAAGCAAGTTTGAGAGGCCCATTTGGTATGCTATTATTTTGATAATGAAGTGCTGCTGAAATATTTTCAGAGACTCTTGCTTCAGGGTTGTGTGCCTCCTAGCTTCTTCCAGTTTCGAGTTTGAAAGATAACTCCTAGCTGTGTGGTGTGGTGAAGCTTCATCCAGAGGTTGCCAAGGTATTCCAATGGAGATTTATGTTTTGAGTGGATTTGATGTTTTCTAGTTGGTGTGTGAGTGGTGTTTGTTTTTGGAGTGTAAAAACCCTAGTTGGGATTGGACGCCTAACCTTTATGGTGTCTTGCTTTCAGTTTGAGCTATTTTGGAGAAGAATCAAGGGAGATATGATAATTTGAAGCTTTTTTGGGTTGCTGGTCAAAAAATCAGTCTGCAGCTGTTGCATATCAGATTGGGTATCGCTGTTCCTAACTCCTGTTTTTCATCATAATTTATTAGCATTGCATTTGGTTTGGTTTCTCTAGCTTCTTGAATCATAGTAGCAGTGTTTTCTCATGATGCTTCAATGTTAGCCATATTGTGATTTGCTGATTTAGTAGTATGAAACAGTGTTTCTTAATTTTCAGATTTTGAAGCTAATCTTGTTACCCACTGAATAAGTGGAAGTGGCTGGTTCACTGCCAATTTCTTATTTCATTACTTTCTAGCATATGATATTAGCACTCCTGCTGAATAAGTGTTCGAGTTGGTCTTTTGTATTGCCTGCTGAAAAGTGGAAGTGGCTGGTTACAGCGCCAAGTTGTATTCCCTTTCATTTTCAATATGTTTTTCCAAGTTGCTATCTAATACTCTCGCTGAACAAGTGGTTGAGTTTGCTGGATTTTCTTACGCTAATGTTAACAAGTGCAAATCCTTGTGTTTTAAAAATGGAAAAAAAGTAAGGGATATTTCACTCCGAGCATTAGCTATCTCCCTCAAATAGATGGGCAAATAAAGTTGTGAACAAATGCATAGAAAGGAATTTAAGGAATTATGTTACAAGCCAGCAAACAGCATAGATTAAATGGTTTCACCTTGGAGAGCATTGCTACAATTCTACTCATCACATGTCTATAGGTATGACTCTTTTCAAGGCACTCTATTGTTATGATACCATTTCATTCATGGATTTAATTCTTTTGAATAGTAGAGTTCTTGGAGCTAAAGATTTAGTACAACAAAGTTTAGATATTTTAAATGCACTGAAGGAAAACCTACAGCGGACCCAAAATTAGCAAAAGACATATGCTGATCACAACCATCTAGAGAGGACTTTTGAAGTTGGGGTGATGGTTTTCATGAGATTACAGCCCTATAGATAATCTTCCCTCCAAGGAAAGTAGAGTTGAAAAGCTTAAGCCATGATTTTATTGACCTTATAAGATCATGAGGATAGGTGAGGTTGCATGACTCAAAACCACATGCTAGAAATACATGCTCTACTTTGTTTTGTTGACAAGCAAAACACTCCCTAACATGCCTCAAAACATCACCCTCGAGTCCCTTCCATGAAAAACGCATGCCCCAAATAACCAGCTAGTAGTGTGTCATGACATGCCCTCAAAATATTCTCTATTTTTTATTCTAGAACAAGATACACCTAATCCTTATAAAGAATGAGCTCGTCAACCACCTTGCACTTGTCATCATGTATCTTGCCATCCAAAATATCAATAGTAAATGTGTTCTTGGCATATTTAGCTATTATAGAAATGTTCCAGTCAGCAAGTATATCAGTCATAGAACACAACAAAGCTTTCTAGATAGTGCATCAAACCACATTCTTCTTTCCTTTGACATATTCAATGTCAAAATCATAGGCTTGTAGCTTACTTGTCCATTTTTTCTATTTGTCATTCAAATCCTTTATTTAATGAAGAACTTCAAAATGTTATGATCTGTTTTCACCATAAACCAAATATTGCATGAACTTGGCTAGTGCATGCATAATGGCTAGCATCTCCTTGTCATAGATAGAGAAGCTCCTCTCTAACTCCTTGAGCTTCCTACTCTCAAATGCTATGTGATGTTTGTTTTGTATCAAAACTGCTCCAATCCCCTCTCCTAAAGCATCACACTCGAAAACAAAAACAAGTGAATTTTGGAATAACCAAAATTTTCAAATGCTCTCTATGGTGAAACACTCCAACAGAAGGCTCCTTTCTTCGTCAAATATGTCAATGCAGCTGTAAGATGTGAAAAACATTTGACAGACCTCTTGTAATAGCTGCAAAGTCCCACAAACCTTCTCAAATGTGACAAAGCCCTTGGTCAAAGCCAATCCCTTATTATCTTAATCCACACTAACCCCTTTGGTACTAATCTTATGCCCTAGATACAATATTTTGGGTAAGCCGAACTCACATTTGGATGCCTTGGCAAAGAATGATTGCTACTCTAGTATACCAAGCACCCCATCTATGTGACTCAAGTGATCCTCCCATGTCTTGTTGTAGATCAAGATGTCATCAAAGAAAACTAGCACAAATTTCCTTATCTATAAAATAAATACCTAATTCGTGCATGAGTGAGATGTGGTAGGTGTGTTATCAACCCAAACGGCATGACCTAAAAGTTGTTTTGTGCACATCCTCATCTTTGACCCTTATTTGATGATATCCTGACTATAAATCAATCTTGGAGTACACTACAATGTGAAGCTCATCTATCAACTCAATGATCTTGAAAATGGGGTAGCAGTTCTTGATTGTCTTCTTGTTGAGGACTCTATAATCAATGCACGTCCAAATAGTACCATGAGGGCAATCCTGCAACTTCACAACCATTGGCAGATTTATTCAATGTGCAAGCAAAGGATGAGGAAGATAATGCCATTGGCAAATTCTTCTTTGCAAATGGTATTCCATTCCATGTGGCTCACTCTCCTTATTATAAGGAAGTTGTGGGAAAGATAATAAGGACAGGACCATCATATGTGCAACCAGGGGAGAGACTAAATTGGGAACAAAAATCATGGATAAGAACTATTCCAAGATTAACATTTTGTAATATCCCTTGATCAGTACTTAATTAAATTAACTCTTAAATTTTATAATTTTGCATTTAATATATTAATGATAAATTATATTATTTATGAGATAGTCATTACCGTAAATCAAATAACTAAACATTCTTAATAGCAAATAGAAGGAAACCGTTTTATGATGAAAAGGCATTGTGTCAACAAGCAAATCGGATCATTGTCGAAAGGCATGATAGTAATGACAAATTGGCCCAGTATGAATTGGTACGTCCTCATGAGATATGCCTCCCAAGACACAGCCAATCCCTTCGGAAACATATAAGAGGGAGGTCTATGTTTTTCCAGCAGGCAACAAATAAAGAAATAGATATTCAAGTTAAGGTATTGAATGCTGAGCAAAGAGCATTGGACTTACAGCCTGGTACGCTGAGCATACCCTTGCTGTTACAGTATGGATTTATTGTTCTTTCTGATTTATTGATAAATGTAATTCTCAGAATAAGGTTAAGAGCATAAAAGAAAGAATATACTTTCCTTGAGAAATCTGGTAGTTTCATTAGCAGTATCAATAGTAGATATCATAATTATAAGGAATTCTTATGTAACTAAATATTAGATGAAATTCATATATTTTTTATCTAATCTCTGTTATTTCTGCTAATGCTATGGAGGATGGGCTGGACTTGTGCACAGGGAGAGGCGGTCTAATTCCAACCAATTAGGTAGTCTTGAGATGGGTAAGGATCAGATTCCATAAACCTTGAAGGTATAATCCCAAGATGGGATAAGGGTCTGCATCCATAAAACTTAAAAGAGCCTGTTGTAGTTTGGTTTCTCAGCACCCTAGCAACATAATCACCCCTCCCTCCCTTATGGTTTGGTAGTAACAAGGTTAGATCATAATATAGAAGGCTATGCATTATGGAATGTAGAATTAATTGTAAAAAGGCATAATAACTTGGTAATGCATTCAATAATTGTTGGTGTAAATAATTATTCATCTTGGATATTATTACACCTTACTTAAGTTTACTTAGGATAATGCATTTCATAGTAGTTTGGGTATGAGACACTTGAGTGTTTGTGCCACATTGGGATAGTGTGTGTAGGAGAATTTCCACCTTTTATGGTGTGATCTTGTTACTACTTTATCATGTCCACTTATTGTGGAGTGATGATTCCACTTTCGGTGGGTGATCCACCTCATGTGGAATATTTTATTGTTTCTCCTACCTACCACACCTATTTCCTACCTACCCTTGTTTCTTATTGAGCCACATGTCATGTTTGTGTGCTCACATATCCATATAGCC
Organism: Cryptomeria japonica; assembly: GCF_030272615.1. Taxonomy (NCBI): domain Eukaryota; kingdom Viridiplantae; phylum Streptophyta; class Pinopsida; order Cupressales; family Cupressaceae; genus Cryptomeria; species Cryptomeria japonica. Next base: position 31,412,722 of record NC_081410.1, on the reverse strand, counting down.
TTGCCTATATAAGCAGGCTCATATTCATTGTATGAACACAACTATTGATCTATTGATGAGAATACAGTTTATTCGTGTCCTATATTTTGTCTCTATTTTGTACTTTTCATTGAGCTCTTGATCTTGGCAAAATCTCACAATAATGTATAATAATTGTTGGAAATATGACAGCTCCAAGTAGGGGACATCACATATTTTGATAGAGAAAATGAAAAGTATCTGAGTCACAAGTGGATGCAACATAGTCATGAATGGGTGTACAGACATTAGGCATCGTCCACTCATCAATATCATGGTTACATCTACAGAGTGCCCTTATTTCCTTAGGGTTGTTGATTATTCTAGGCATCGCAAGGATGCTCATTTTCAATTTCAAATCCTAAAAGATGCTATAGAGTAGGTTGGGCCACAAAATGTGGTACAAGTAGTGACAGATGTGGCCTATGTGCGCAAATCTGCAAGGAAGTAAATTGAGGTAGCCTATAGGCATATTTGGTGGACCCCTAGTTGTGTGCATAATAATTCACTCAACGACATGGCTAAAATCAGCTGGATCAAAACAATTGTCAATGATGCTAGAGATGTGCAGATGTTTATATGCAACCATCACACTTCACATGCAATCTTCAGGACCTTCTCCAAGAAAGAATTCTTGAAACCTAAAGAGACTTGGTATGCATCGTACTTTATTCTCTTGGAAAGGATGTTTGAATTGAAAGAGACATTGCAACTAATGGTTATGACCAAAGATGAAAAACTCTTACGCAGCAATAAGTCTTTTGGCCCAAAAATTTTGCAAACTCGAGACTAAACAAAAAATTGGGAAAAACTCGGCAAAAACCCAATGAACTAATCCCAACCGCCTCCAGCTTGGGTGCTTACCATTTAGATAGGGGTGCTCCAACCTGTTCCATTTTCCCCAACCCACCCTCTCTGAGGCGGAGACATATTGCATAGGAGCTGCTTATCCGTCTCTGCTCCTCCCAAATTTATCAAACATTTGAAAATATATAATTCTTAAAATATTCTTGAAAAACACATATACACTGAATTTGTAGAACATATTACTGATTTCCATCATATACAAATCAAAGTTTGAATTAAATATATATCATATACCAAAGAAAAAGTGAAACCTCTAAAAGAATATCCAACAAATCATTACCATAAAGTAATTTGAGTTTTTCTCCCGATTTTCTACGATTTTTTCCAATAAATCTCCCTGATTTTTTCAAACATCACCCAAGAGTTTTTTGCAGATTAAATCGCTCCAATAAATGACTCACAAAAAATCGGGAGTAAAATGATTTTGTGCAGATCTTTTCATCTATGGCTATGATAGCAAAATGGAATTGATGGCCTGAGTCAAAGAAACGACGGGAAGAAGGTGAAGGAGGTGGTGTCTTTTGGGCTGATGCCAAATATATTGTTGTTAGTTTTTAATTAGGGTGAAGAGCGGATTCCAATGTTGCCTCCGCCCTTTAGGGCTGGGCCCTTTCTCACACGCCACCCTCTAGGGCTGGGCCCTTTCTCACACACCATCCTCCAATAGGGCTGGGCCCCTTCTCACATGCCACCCTCCAAATAGGGCAGACCCTATACGTCACGTCACTTAATGAGCCCTTCATGAAACGTGTTAAGGAAATATTTAATAAATAAAATATAATAATGCTAGCCGACCTAGAGGTCTACCACAAAGAAGAAGATATATATATGATGCAAGTCATTCATTCAAACAAACAATTAGAAAATATAATCTGCTCTGCTCCTAAATGCGATCTGCTCTCCTACACTTGGCAAATCTGCTCCTTGGTGAACTGCAACAAACATTTGGCTATATGGCTTCAGCCTGTTGAAGTTATCTTCTGCTGATTGGTGTCTTGGTCATCTACAGCTAGGGCATCACTCTACATCACCTTGGCAATTTGCTGTTTGGACAACAATCAGAGATAAGTGTTGTAATCATAACATTGTGTTTAAATCATAATCAGATCTGAGGATCTTTCTTGCAGGGTTTTCCCTCCTAGAAGGTTTTCCCAGGTTACTTGTGTGTTGTGTGTTCATTCTGTTCATTTCTCTACTTTTGCTTAATTCTGGAAATTCCTAACACTAACAACAATTAATATTATACTGGAAATTAAGATAAATTTCTATTTTCTGAGTATTGTATCAATCTAAAAGACTAAAATTAACATGGTATCAGAGCTATAGGCTAAATCAACTTTCAGATTTCAGAATTTAGTACTCTTTTATTTCCATCTCATTCACAGGTCAGGTCAATGGGGCTGAAAGTTGAAGATAGGCTTGATGGAAATCTCAACTTTGCTGCATGGAAGGTTCGCATCATGGTTGCCCTAGAGGAAGAAGATCTTCTTCTCTTCATAGAAGAGAAAGAGCTAACTGAACCTACAGATGCAGCTGAGCTAAAGCAATTCAAAAGGAATGTTGTCAAGGCCAGAAAGCTCCTTATTGATTCAGTTAAAGATCACCTAGTCACCTCCATTGCCTCATTCACTACTGCAAGAGAAATATTCAGTCATATACAAGGTACTTATGAAATTAACAATCTCAGTAGGGCAATTACTTAATACCAAGATGTAGGGCAATTACTTTAAGGCAGCAATTACACCATACATATTCAATTGATTCTTCATCGCAGATGGGAGAAACTCAACACTCCCTTACACATGGCTGCCTATGCATTGAACCCGAAGTGGTATGTGCAAAGGTCCAACAAAATTACAACTATAGAGGATGCTGAGGTGAAGGAAGGGTTCATGAAGGCCATTGAGAAAATGCATGATCCTATAGAGGACAGCTTGATACATACCGAGTGGACAACACTTTCCACTCATTGGGGTTACTTAGAGGCGAACAAGATAGATCTGGAGACTATGACATAAGAGGATCCCAAGTTGTGGTGGACTATGCACAGGCCTAGATCTTAGACTACTATTTTACCCATTCAATTGCTGTCCCAAGTTTCTAGTTCTTTTGCAATAATCTACTTATAACTTCATCCACTCCATTAAGAGGAACATACTTACTTCTAGTAGGGTAGATAAGCTTCTGGCTGCACATAGTGCCTTGTGTCTCATTAACTGCAACATACTTATGTACAAGAAGAGTCAAGTAGCTAGATGTGATGTAGAAGAGCTAGAACACATTGATGATGATGCTACACAGAGAGAGTTGATTGGTATTGGTGTAGATGTGCTTGAGCATGTGGAGTCCAACAGTTCTAGTGATGAGGAGTTTGGGCAAGGATCTTGGGGATAATTAGAAGCATCAGGCCATTAGCCATTGACTCATGAATCATGAGTCACTAGTATTACTATTTAGCATTTACTATTTTGTTTTTTATGTTTGAACATTGTTGATTGTAATCATGAATCGCAAAAACATTCCCCATGCTTCCAAAGTACATATAGGCCCACGTGGCACAATTTCAAGCACAATCCAAGGGAGAACAACACTTGATAGGAATAGGCATCCTCGGCAACATGCCATTCTAGTGTTTGAGGACATTAATGCAAATCTTAACATTCTTTAGGGATCTTAGGAGTCTAAAGCCTTTATAGAGAGATTATTGAGAAATATGCCCAAAACACTAACTAGAAATTGTTGTGAGCGCTCATGTTCAAGCATCTAGATCTGAGGATGAAAATCTATTGATTTGTTAGAGACCACAAGACAAAAACACTTTGGTTTTGTGCGGCCAAGGTTGAAAGGGTGATCTCACCTCCAAGGTTTTGTTTGAGCATTAATGGTGACAAATCTCTGTTGTGTCAAATGCATTCCAGTTACAAGATGTCGTGCTTGTAAGAATGTGTTTTCATTTGTTGTCGGCTTCTGTAGCAACATAATGTTATATATTTTATGGTCAATTAATAGAAAAAAAGTTTTGCAATTTTCTCTTTTTTTGTGAATTCAATTTGAGATCTGGGTTATCATAATTGCTGTGTAATGCCTTGAAGAAATTCTAGGCTACTAATGTAATGTAAAAATCACGAGAAATCTGGGTTTTGATAGATCTGGTAAAAGACATTTAAGTTGAAATTTAACTATATTCCATTTGTTGGCTTGATTTGTAATACAGAGTAGTTAATGTTATTGGGATATTAAAAGGGAAATTTTCTGGGTTCGCTAGTAGAACAGATTACAGTTAGTTATTTTAGGGTAAAATAATGAACTCTGAAGTATAACTCTGAATTGTTAATGTAGCTAGTAAACCTTGATGTAACTTAGGGTTTACAAGGTTTTGAGTAAATATATTTAAATCTGCTAAAAAACTTCACCCTCTAATTGGCCGGGACATTACACTTTCTGTTAAAGATCTAAAAACGTTATCGATTCTTCTAAAATAACATTTTACTATCTGAACAGAAAGATATCTTTAGGATAAACTGAATTTCGCCCAACTACTTCTTGATATCTCTACAAATATAAGTAGCCCTTTTGCTGTGCCCTATTTTACAAGATTTACATTCTCATTCCTCAACCAAGAACTAAATAGAACTGATGTTATTGTGGCTCTAAAAATACACTATATGCACCATCTAAGGAGGCAGATTCCGCAAACTTTGTTCAGGCTTTTCTCATTGAACATTGGCAACCTTATGCACTCATATGCCCAATAGGCTGGTAGCAGTTCATGTCAAAGATAGCTTTAATTTTCAGAAGTTCTCTAAAAGACATCTCTTTCTATACACTGAAGCATTTGTGCAGAGTTGGACTTGAATTCATAAAACATTTCACATTTTGCATTGGGCCAATCATATAGAGGCAGTGACATTAAATTCAAAGCATAACTAAAAGAAATGCTTACCATCGACACAAGTGAAGCAAACAAAATGCAAATCCACATTGACAGTCAGATCAGGAGCCTGCACAGTTGAAGCTGGATTAATTTATGCATTTAAAAGTACATAAAAAGCATATAATGTAACACAAGATGCCATTGATACTATGTACTACAACTTGACAACCATTTTTATTCAATTGAAATATGTTGAATAATCTCGCTTATCAGGAGAAATTTATAAATTGTGGAAATTTACAAGAGCATGTTCAGGAAATAAGACGTGCAAGAAATGACCTCCACTGGTCAGTCACCCTTCATAAGCCATAATGAAAAAACGAGATTGAAATTGTAATAAATAGAGATTCAACACTGTTATAATTATCAAGAACTGTTTACCAGAAAGATAAAATTATTCAGTCAACATATTAAATCCAACAAAAAAATTATACTTGCGACATGGAAAATAGGACAGGACTATCCAAAATTTTCAACATGTAGGAAGAATGATGAACTGGAACAAAAGCTGAAAAGTAAACAGAAAATGATTTGTACTCTGCATGTTCTCTATCTATATAAATTCCTTTTAACAAATTCATGTCCACAATAAAGGAAAGTCACATCAGCAAAGTTGTCAAAGAAAAATATGAATTAATCAAGATCCCACAAACTGGATATTCTATATTAACAAAGTCTGAATCAATCACAGCTGACAAGCAAATTGCTATAAGGACATAAAAATATGATACCTTATTATTATTGAAAACAAGTAACAAAAACATAGAACTCCAAAACATAAAAAATACTGGGTGCTTATGGCTTACAGTAGTATCGCCCGCAGAAGCTGCAACGGAATGTGCATCCTCCAATTCTGTATCCGTTTCAAGGAACTCAGCACGCTGTCAATGCAAAAAGTGCTTATTCAGATGCTACAAAATAAATTTTTAAAAGCACTAATTCTTGCAAGAATGATACAAATCAGATATCACGAGAAAATTTTGGTAGTAGTATTTCTTGCAAGAACAGGTTCCACACAAACTTTGAAAAAGATATCAGAATTATCTCACCTGCTCAGCATTCATATTTGCAGTGGATGTAAAGAATCTATCAAAATAGGATCCAGTAACTGCACAAGCAAATGAAAAATAACAAAATTGTATTTAACTAAACCCAGCATATGTCTCACCTCATGTGGAAAATGACACATTAAAAGGAAAATGTTGTACAAGAGTTGCTCGTCAAAGTAGGAATTCTAAAGCACCACATTGAGCACAATTACAATGCATGAAAATAGCAAATCTTTGTAAGGAAACTTTTTAATAGAAGTCAATGTTATGGAAGCAAACTCTTACATTCCAATAAATAGCAATACAGAAACAATATGTGCAAATAAAATTTGTAACAAGATGAAGGAAATTGCATCAAGGGAAATCAAGCAACACTCAAGCATGTTTGATGCTACATTTAGCATAAAGTGAGAATGCCTTTATGACAGGCAAGCCCCATTGTAGGAGAAGATAAACCTTTCATTACACTCACGATATACATGTAGCATAAGAGTTTTTCCCCAGAAGAGATCTTCACACTTATGTTCTTTTATACTATCTGGCATCTTTGAATCCAAATTTTTCTAGCCCATTAATACTAAATTGACAATAAAAAACAGAAGCAACACTAAATGGGGAACCTAGACACAACTTGTGCTAAATTAAATCTTGACATAACTGGGAGAGGTAACCCAATAACTACTAGCACAGGCAGTGCGTTCCAACCTCCCCTTTGCATACTCTCTAAGCATCCAAAAAACCTCTGGCAATGAGGCAGACACCTCTGCCACTTAATGTGATTTCAGGAGTACTTTACAAAAGAAGTTCTAGTTAATTGTTACGTAAGGCAACTCCCAAATCATTATCAAGACTGTGAATCAAGAGTATCTCTTACTGGTGCTTTAGAAGCTTACTTGTGAAGCTTTCATGATGGTAGAATCATACATTGTGATGGTAAGTGACTCCCAGATCATTATCAAGTCTTTGCAAGTCAAGAATATCTATGTTGATGCATTAAAAGAATTGCTTCCCAATGAAGACCAGCTCACTAGTATATATTTTGGCCACTGTTTCTGCAAAGCCACCAAAGTGGCAGACTTCTTGGAAAATATGGGACAAAACCTCCCACCACTCTTGTTAGAACATCAATGTTTTGAAGATGAGGAGGATTGAAGTGATACTAAGGAAATCTTCATAGGGAAGGCAACAACAGGTGCTCATGTAGGTAGGGATGGCAACAACAGATGGTTTTATCTGTCGTCATGGGGTTTCATTGATGTGAGTAGGTGTACAAAACATGTTAAGTAAACAGAACTAGAAGGATCTTGAGATTCCTCAACGAGGGCCAAGAGGAAACCACCATGGTTTGCCAAAATGAAATCTCACCAGGGATACTGTTCCGCACATTCATTCGGAATGAAATGCACAGGTAATAAGTGACTGATGCATGGCCACTTTTTGTACTATTTCACACAGCCAAGAGAGGAGAGACAATGCACTAACAGCATCTTGAGTTTGTTGTGGTTGATGCGGATCACTGCCTGTTATGTCATTTAGATTTGTTTAATTTTGGTGAAATGTCTAGTCAGTGCCCTGCTTTATTTCAAAGAGTAGTTCGAGAAGCAATAAAACCAATCTAGTCCTCACACAAGTTGTTACATTTTCTGGTTTGTTTGCACCGTATCTGCCTAGTCTTCTAAACCATAGCAGATCTCGTGCTTGTCTGGTTTGGCAATTGTTTTGAACATATTAAAATATTGAACCCACCAACCTTTCAGTTTTCACTTCCAACCCACATAAGTCACAAACAGAAAGAAATAAAGAAAAAATGAATGAAATTATATTAATGTCCACATATAACCAAGAAAGAAGTCCACAAAGCAATGGAAGCAGATAAAGACAACCCAAGCAGGGAACCAAAATCCTTTTAAGTGTCAATATTCTGGGATGCATTGGAGGCACCAATAATATTATCATTGGTCACTGCAGGAGAACCAATGCAGAGTCCAAGAATGCTCATTGCAGAAAGTCTAGAGCTAAGGGCTGGACTGGACAATTCTAAGAGGCAGTCAATTTTGCATAGAACCTCTCTATACATGAATCGATGGTACCTAAAGGGTTCTTAATGCCTCTTAACATCTGTTTTGGGTTGAAAGAAGTAATCAATATGACAAATCTTGGACCTCCATAGAGATATTTATGCCTGAAACTAGTAACCTCGTGAAGAAAATGGGCTGAACATCTCTAATCAAAGTGGAGAAAGAAATGGATAGAGAACCCCTAGAACCTTCGTGTAAACAAAGTACTCCTCAGACTCAAATATCATAGTAGATTGGAAGCCAGAGAAATAAAGTACTCCTCAGACTCAAGCACTTGGAGAGAAAAAAGGTGAAAAACCCTTCACTTTGAAAAACATGGTTATCTGTCTCAACATAAAGTTGATTAGAGGACACACACAACTTGCCAAGGGGAATCCTCAAACCATAAGACCAATAATGTTGTCAATAGTTGGATTGAACAATGGTTCCATCAACACCTCTAAGAAGTGCTAAGTGTAGACAGGCAGTTTAGAGCTAAGAAAATTCAAAGTGAGGTCAAGAGTAGCCACATAAGTAGAACCTAAAAGGAGGAAGCTTGTCCAAAGAAATGTTGATAGACTATTAAGAACAGACCTTGGAGAACTAGCAACACTGATGTCTTGAAGGACCCAAAAAACAAATCTCCTTTTAAATACAAAGTGCTGAAAAAGGATATCCCTGACAAACAAAGAAAAACTGCCCTTGGATCTAAGCTTGTGTATAACTATAAACCAAGTGTGTCTGAAGATTACTCTCAAGAAAAACCGGTTGGGTGACAACTTTGAGTTGGACAATACACTGGGGAACTTTCTATTTGCATCAAACATATGTTGAAAAAGTCATCTGAACCCTGTCAATTCAAGCCTAGAGACAAATCCCCAAGCTAGGGCTACAAACTTCATAACAATACAAGTTAGCTCTGAGAATGTAGAGCCTCAAAGATTCTCCCAATCAGAGAAGTTAGCTCCCGCAAGTCGTGATGAGGCTATTCCTACCAATTTAAGTCCTCAATCACATAACTCTTTAAGACAGCTCATCATCGACAAGATTGTGAATGGGCATCTAATGGGTCTCAATGTGAGCATTAAAACCAATTAGAAGAATAACATAAGCCACAAACAAGTGGGAAAGAAAGGGTCTCTCTCGATGTGCATAGCATAGTTAGAAAACAAAAGCAAGGAATAGCATCAATGACAAAAACACCCCAAAGTGTTTTTCATCAACACTAAGTCTGGAACATATATCTATGGTGTAAATCATGGGCCAACAATGAAATCCTACATCTAAAAATGTCACAAAATAAGCAACCAATCCCACTTGAACCACAAACATCCCTTGATCTAGGAGTCTCATGTTGGAAGGTAGAGGCCCAAATATATCCTATGACTAGAGAGAGAACTTGCTTAGGGCTGTCATGGGTCTCAATAAGAAAGATGATATCCCATTAAGTGGCAACATCCAAGAAGTTACTTGGAGAAGGCCATACAAAACCATCATAATTCCAACAAGCATTGCAAATGTCATCACCACCAAGATCCAAGAACGTTGTATGTAGATGACCTAGTGCATGGTTATCCTTGAGGTGGGGAATCACAAATAATAGACTTGCAGTCACTAACGACAGCCCAATTTAACTCCTTTTTGGAGGCAACAACTAGAGCATGAGCCTTCTAAAGCTCCACCTAAGGTCATATGAGAATTTTTTGGAGTTAAAAATTTAGCTTAAAGGGTTCACAAATGCTCTTTGCCAAACCAAAATCTAATTAAGGGTGTATTTGGTTTCAACCAAGTTCTGTCTAAGTAGATATCTTTCAAGCCAAGGGAATCCTACAAGCTATGACCAACTTGTAAGGGCTTAATTGACTTAAAGGTGTGACCAACTCAGCAAGCCCAGCTCTTTTCTCATCAAGATTGACCTAATTTCCATTGTAATAAACAATTACTAAAATGTGTTGTTGCAAACTAGGGTTATCACCACTCTTTTGATGTTGCTGCTGCCCTTCTCTTCTTGCCTAGGTCGTCGTGTCTCCCCCCTCCTATAAGGACAAGGTTTCTTGACATCATTCTACAACTAATTATGTTGCAATGCTAAAGAGAGTTGTTTCAAATGCCTTGGCAAACATCAAACCATTGAAGGACACAGTTGACCCCAGAATCACCAAATAATGGGAGGAAGTCACAACTATAGAAATCCCCAGCAGCAATATTGAAGAAAAACTCGTCAATTTAGCTAAACATGTGGCAAGGATTGATAAGAAATGGAGGTCTAAAATTACAAGCAGCATCAAAGTTTCATCATGTGGCAAGAGCTTTTTCATCTCTTCATTTTCTTAAAAAGAAGATAAAGAGCCGACTTTTAGAAGTGGCTAATGGTTTATGGGACCATGCAGGCTTTACCTGAATAATCGAAATCCCAACTTTGTTTCTCTTGAAGAAACCCCATCCAATATTCCTGTTTGACTCTGCCTTTTATTTCTCCCTCTACATCTTTGGCATGAGGATGCCTTCCTGGCCATAAAAAATGTGATTGGCATCTTTAAAATCTTCGTAGAGCCCAAAGAAAAAAACAATCTTGGTACCCAAAATCTGTGTCGAAGTCAATCTCACCAAAGGTCTCCCAAAAGCAATAAATCTAAATATGGGAGAATTAGCCTTCTCCCAAAAATTGGACTATTGAGTAATCCCATTGAAATGCAATCTGTGCCACAAGAATGGTCATTTTCTCAAGGACTGCCCCTAAAAAGTAAAGTATCCGAAACCTCAAGAAGGATAAACTGAGAAACTACAAAATGTATATTGAAGAAATAACAGAACCCCTCCAAAGCAAGATAGCAACAAGGTAATCCTTCCTTCCAACCCCTTCTTAAGCCCAAGAGACCAATGAGATTGAAAAATATATCCCAAAAAATGAAGAAGAAATCTTGAAGCTAAAGAATGTGGGGGGGGAAATTGGAGGTCCCCTTCCCTCACTCAACAATAGGTTTGTCACATTCCTTTGCAAAGAAGCAAACAAGCCATGAACAAAACGCAATTCCCTCTTCCACCTAGAAAGCTACCAAAAGAAGGAAAAATTATGGAAGTGCACAGCAAGTAAAAAAGAACATTGCTGCAGCCACACAGGCAACAATGCCAAAAATAAATTAGGTAAGCAGTGTTAACCATTTCATGGAATATTCAAGGCATGGGGGATGCCCAAAAAAAGTCCTTCCTTAAAGATCTACTTCATAGCAGAAAACATGATATCCTTTTCATTTAAGAAACTAAATCCAAAAATCTTGAAGCTTCTCAAATCAAGAAAAGAATTTGGCATTCTTGTGAGTTGTGAATGTTTAGCTGTTTCATCTTTTGGTGCTTCTAGAGGAATTTTAATAGCTTGGTCCTCTGATTTCTTGATGAGGAACATTTCTTGCATCCTCATTGGATTAGGGTCACCTTGAAAGATAAGAATGCAAATCAGATTTTCATTTTGTCCATGTACTCTACAAAATCATCCGGAGGATGATTAGAATGCTGGTTTCCCGTAAAAGATAATGCTGCTCAATTTAATCTGTGCTTGGTCAAAATGAAATGAGAGGTGGACTCCCTGTTCAGGACAAAGATAGACAAAATGTGGAAGATATCATGAGCAAGCATGACTTGAGGATATTAAACCCAAGAAGGGAAAATACACTTGGTCTAACAAAAGGACAAGAGAAAACTATGGCATTCTCACTCTCATGCTCCAAAATTCTCCCAAATCCTACATTGGATCATATGCCTATCAATTTATCGTTCAAACAGAAAACCAATTGGGGACCTATTCCCTTCAAATACTGTAAGGACCCAATGGTCCTAACCCTTGACTCATTAAATACAGTCTAATTAAATTTCCATTAATACACATGCGAGATTTAAGTTAATTGACGTGCAATTAAAATAAATAAAGTGTAACTTAACTTTCAAGCGGTGAAATTTAACAAGCAATACTTATCATGCAACGTAGAAAAAGTGAAGTAGAAGTAAAGTTCACATGAAATAGCATGAAGGTATGCAAATCCATAATTAACGTGCCCTAATTAAGTTAACTAATCGAAATTAAATACCAATATGCATGCATTCATGAAAGGAAAATTAACAAAAGGAAAGTAAATCATGCACAAAATGACACATGTTAGTGGGTCAATAGGTTAGTGATTTTTCTCTTCTTTCTGTTAGTTACATATTACATGGTGACTTCCTATCGCATTTACATCATTAGACCCCATAGGTCCTTTTCTTAGCTTTTTCATGGGACCATACTGATCAATTACAATAAAGATACACATTTTACAATCATTACATATGATTCTCTGAATCTTTGTCTCCGGATGTATCGTCTCCATTGCCATCGGACTCACCTCCATCTGCAATCTGGAAGACGAACATATGACCCAAGCATTTTATACGCCCAACCAATCGAAGCTTACACTTCTCGATGCTCATGATAAGCTCATGTCCCTCACAATGGAGTTTCCTAGCAAACCGGAACCAATTGTCGGGAATGGAACCTATGCATGCATGTAGCATCTAACATCCAAATTGTTGAACTTAGCTACATGTGTTATGGCAGGGAGAAAATTAATAATTTATTGGCCAATTTAACCCTATCGGGGTAGGTGAAAGAAAAATCACCCTTCCTTGGTTAACCCATAATCAAGCACACCTTTCCAAAAGCATCCATCATAGATAGACTAAAACCATCCCTCCCGGATAAACTCAATTATATATATATATATATATATATCAAATTTGTCCCTAGTTCTCGCTCATTTATGGATCTTATTTAACTTCAAGATTATATTAAATGATTGATTAGAATAAGTTGGTGTCAGATTCTACCAGAATTACTAACTACAAAATTTCCAAAGATAATAAGGAAACAAAATTTATAATAACAAAATTCCAAGAGAGATTGTGTAAGAAAGAGATAAAATCGTGTCAATAGAAGTCGACTCAACAATGAACATACAAGATTATCATGCAGAGGGTAGAGAAATGTGGGGGGGTATTCGGCTATGCGAATTGCAAGAACCAAGTAATGCCATGTAGAAGTCGATTTGGCTCTGCCTGCCAAATCGACTCAGCATACATCTCTGTCTACACAAAACAAGTCAAAAATCAGCCAATACCAGCCACAGCAAAGTTGTTAAATCTGTAATTGAAACCAGTCATATCGACTTGAAAGGGGGTCAAACTAAATAAAAATGGAAAAAGAAAGATCAACATGCTTAATTTAGATTAGAAAATTCAGTATATATGAATAAATCAGTGTTGAATCAGCCACGTTTCTGGGAGAAATCAGAAAATTGGGAGCAATCAATCAAACATATCCCCAACCGATTTTATGGTGAGGAGAAAGAAAATGTGGTGCAGAGAAAGAGGAGAGGAGGGTGCAATTTTTACCCAATTGTGCATCGATTTCTCCTGCCAAACCAAATTTCCTGCATACCAAATCAATTCCCAGGCATATCACGGTGGAGGAGGTAAGGGAAATTACTTCCCACTGATCCAGCATCGCCCTCCCTCAAAATCATTTCATGCAGACCAGGAAAAAAAACGTGGGAGGAAGGTACGAAGGCGTGGTGACGATGGGAGGAAAAGTGATTCAGTTTTTCTACAGCACAAATTCAGTTAGAAATCAAAGTATTTCAACCAAATTTACAGGAAACAAAGAAAGAAGGGGGACTGTATTAACCAAAACAACATGGAAAGATTACCTTTTCAAAACGTAGAGAGGAAAATGATGATATTCCTAAATCGATTTCCCCAAAACACCTGTGCAAGGCTTCGATTATGCAGAGAGAAGATGGATGATTTTCTTCTTGAGTGTTTTCGAATGATATCTCTAATGATTTATAAGCTTTCAGGCTGAGAAATTTAATCCTAAATGCATGGATTTGGTTGATTAAAAAATTCAGATAATAAGGGGTTTAAGTGAGCATAACTGATTTGTAGTAATCAGTTATGAATGCGTGACTTGTGCATTCAAGCTATCTTTGCTCAAAAATCTTAGTCACAGGCAGTTACTCTAGTTTTTGAATTTTAAATTATATTTTAATATTATTTTCAAATTTAATATTTAAAATCCTGCATGACAATTTTTTTTTTAATATTATAATTTACTAATTTATTTATCAACTATAACTTTTATATTGATTTTAAATTTTTAATAATATAACTTTTCGAATAAATTAATTATTATATTTTATTTATTTAAATTAAACCTTTAAATTGATTAATTTATTTAAATTTTCTAAGTTTAATTTATTTAATTATTAATATTTAATTTGGTGTTTGCACAAGGTTCCATTTCGTGAGTTGCTGCCGACGAGCTAGGAGACCCCTCCTCGGTCATATGTCCGCCTTCGACGGTCAACCCTACAACCACGTCACACTCGACAAAAACGTATCTCATTAAAATAATGGTGTTACGCACATTTATTATAATAAGGTCAAATGTCAATAATTTTAATGTCTGGCAAGTTAAAGCAATCTAAAACTTATTGGTCTAAATCGGGTCGTGACATCCTTCCCCACTAGGAAGAGACATCGTCCCGATGTCTTATTACAAAAACATGCACAAAAATAATAATAATAATAATAAAATCCATCAAAACAAATACGAGAAAGAACACTCAATATTCTCAGCATTTTCCCATGTAGCATTGTCCTTTGAATATTGGTCCCACTGGACCTTATACTGCAAGATCTCTCTCTTGCACAACTGAATAGTGCACCTATCAATAATCCGAGTGGGCTCCACTAGCACCACCCCGGGGTCCTATACCTGTAGTGCACACCAATCAAGAATATGAGAAATATTGGGATGATAGGGCTTAAGCAATGAAACATGAAAAACATTGTGAATCCGGGCAAGAGCAGGCGGTAAGGCAAGTCGATAAGCAACTAGATTAACCACTTCTAGGATGTCAAAAGGCCCAACATGTCTAGGTGCCAATTTCGAGGACTTCTTGAAAGAAATGGAGCTCTTTTGAGGTCTCACCCTCAAAAAGACCTTATCCCCTTCTGAAAATTGTCGCAAGGTCCTATTCTTATCTGCATAGCTCTTTTGTCTATCAACTGCTTCCTTTAGTATAGCTTTTATTGACACCATATGTTCTTCCATCTCCTTAAGTAATTCCGGACCAACTAAAACTCTGTCTTCTACTCGGTGCCAACTGACAAGAGTTCTACACTTACACCCATAAAGAGCCTCAAACGATGTCATACCTATAAAGGAGTGATAGGAGTTGTTATATGCAAACTCAAATAAGGCAAGAAAATCCTCCCACTTGTACTGTTGATCCATACAGTACATTCTCAATAAGTCCTCTACTACCTCATTTACCCCCTCAATCTATTCGTTGGTTTGTGGATGATACGTTGTGCTAAAGTTCAACCTTGTCCCTAAGGCTGCATTCAAAGTGGTCCAAAACCGTGTCATCCTCACATCCCTGTCAAAAATTATTGTCTCGGGTACCCCATGTAACCGGAAAATTTCCTTAACAAAATTGTGCCAAAGCTACTAATCCATCCTTAAGGTAACCGAATATGAAATGAGCTACCTTAGTCAACTTGTCTACTACAACCAATATCATGTCATGCTTTTGTTTGGACATAGGTAATCCTTGAATAAAATCCATATTGATCACTTGCCATTTATAATTTGGCACATGGTGCAAAAATAATAACCCTACTGAATGCATATGCTCAGCCTTGAATCACTGGCATTCAAAACATTGCCTCACATAGCTATCACATCCTTCTTAAGTCTCAGCCAAAAATATAAGGGTTTCGTATCCGCAACCATCCTATTCACACCAAGGTGTCCAGAATAAGGAACATTATGCATTTCCTCCATGATCAAATCCCTTAACCCTCCTTTGTTAGGAATATATATCCTCCTCATGTATTTAAGAAGTCCATCTGGCTCAAAAGTGTATCCATCAAAACGATGGTCACAAGGATTAGTTTCTAAGGCGCACTTGACTAAGTCACAATGTTCATCCCCTTGGAGATTATCCAACACCTGTTGTCTCAACATAGTCCTCGTGGTTGCTATCACTGCTAGATGCCTTCTTCTGCTTAAAGCATCAGCCACTCTATTTTCCTTGCCCTTGATGTAGTCTATCCCAAAATCATACTCACTTAAGAATTCTAACCATCTTCTCTACCTTGCATTCAAATTAGGTTGGGTAAAGATATACCTTAACCCATGATGATTAGTCTTGAACTCAAATGGCTTACCCAAGAGATAGTGTCTCCACATTTGGAGAGCATGGACAATAGCAGCTAATTCTATATCATGTGGAGCATAGTTGACTTCATGTTGCTTCAATTTCCTTGACTCATAGGCTACCACTTGTTCATTTTGAATTAACACCCCTCCTATTCCTTCTCCTGACACTTCAGTGATCTGTGAATGATCCATTTGGGTCAGGTTTGGTGAGTATAGGTGTTGAGGTCAACTTCTGTTTAGACTTTAGTAAGTTGAAGGCTTGCTCACGTTCCTCTGTCCAATCAAATTTCCTTCCCTTCCTTTGGAGTGCAATTATAGGAGCTACAATCTTAGAGAACCCTTCTACAAACTTCTTATAATATCCACCTAACCCCATAAAGCTATGGACCTCATGAGCATTTCAAGGGGCTGCCCATTTTGTGATTGCTTTGATCTTTTCTGGATCAACGGAGACTTGATCTTCAAAAATGATATGCCGTAGAGCTTGTGTTCCCTTAATTGCTGCAACACTAGCCTTAAGCGCTTTTCATGCTCCTCTACTAATTTGGAATAGATAAGAATATCTATGAAAATCAAGATGAAGTCATCTAGACAATCTCTGAAGACACTATTCATAAGGTTCATAAAAGTTGTTGGTGCATTTGTCAATCCAAAAGGTAACACCACGAATTCATTATGTCCATAGCGAGTTCTAAAGGCTGTCTTATGTATATCTTCATCTTTTATTCTAAGTTGGTGGTACCCTGACCTGAGATCAATCTTGGAGAACACTGTTGCACCTTTCATTTGATCAAACAACTCATCAATCCTAGCAAGTGGGTACCTATCTTGATGGTGACTTTGTTCAACATCCTATAATCAATGCATAAGCGGAGTGTGCCATCCTTCTTCTTGACAAAGATTACTGGTGCTCCCCATGGTGATACACTTGGTCTGATTAGGCCCTTGTCCATTAACTCTTGCAGTTGTACCTTTAGCTCATATAATTTTGTGGTTGCCATTCTGTAGGGTGCCTTGGATTGAGGTTCAAGACATCTTGGTACTCTTGAAGGATAGGGTGTGTATCAAGTCCAATTTCATCCTCCCCTAAATCCTTGATATGAACTGCATAGATTTCACAAACCTTCCTTTGGGCCCTCTTAAGTTGCAAAGGCTTCTTAACTCCTTGTATCTCCACTTGATTTCCTAAATCATCAAGGCACTCCATAAGTTTATCCTTACAATTCAGTATGGCCTTATGCTAAATCAACCAATTGATTCATGAGATGGCATTATAACGCCATCCCGCCACCGCCACCCAAGTGCCACCGGAGGCGTCTCCCCATCCTTCGAGAGACGTGAAGACGTCTCTTGAGGGACGGGGAGACACCCAGACATCTCCCATCGCCCCCACGTATATGCAATTTTTAAAATTAAAATTTTTAAAAAAAATTTAAAATTGACTTTTTTGGGGGTTAAGGGGTAACCCTAATTGGACGTGGGCCAATAGAAAAATAACACCCAACGCCTTTATAAAATAATAAAAGTATTTTTGGCCTCGCGGGGCGCTGCCCCTCGACCCCGCCCTGTATCGCGACAAGGAGAGCGCAAGGGGGCGCTGCCCCTTGACACCAACTTGGGGGTGCTGCCGCCAAACCCCCGTCGAAAAATATAGGGGGAAACCACACTGATGGAAGTAGGGAAAATTTAGCCTCCGAGTCTGATTAGGCTCCATATAACAACATAATTAGTATTGAAGAAATATTGGTATTTAGATTTAGTATTTCAAATTTCCTATAGTTTCATTTGAAATGTAATTCTTATACTATTATGCTGTCATACATCTTTCCAAAACTAGTTTTTCAAGTACTATATGTATATGTATAACTATACTGGTCAATTACAATAAAGATACAATACATTTTACAATCATTACATATGATTCTCTGAATCTCTGTCTCTGGATGTATCGTCTCCATTGCCATCAAACTCACCTCCATCTACAATCTGGAAGATATGACCTAGGCGTTTTATCCGCCCAACCAATCGAAGCTTATGCTTCCCAATGCTCATGATAAGCTCTCGTCGCTAACAATAGAGTTTCCTAGCAAACCAGAACCAATTGTCGGGAATGGAACCTATGCATGCATGTAGTATCTAACAACCAAACTGTTGAACTTAGCTACATGTGTTATGGCTGGGAGAAAATTAATAATTTATTGGTGTTCCACGGAAACACGTTTCCCTCCCCCCGTCCCCGAAACTTTTTCCCTTTGTTCCCCCGTCCTCGAAGCTCATCCCCCCATCTCCCTGTCCCCAATGGTCATGGAACACTGTAATTTATTGGCCAATTTAACCCTATTGGGGTCAAGCACACCTTACCAGAAGCATCCATCATAGAAAGAATAAAACCATCCCTCTCGGATAAACTCAATTATATATATATATATATATATATATATATATATCATTATTATTAATTTTCAAAGGAGGACAAAGAATGTGAACAAGATCTTAATTCACTCTTAATGAATATCCCCTCCTTCATTTCTCAAGAACAAAATAGAGATTGTTACAAGAAGAACTGGAGTCCATGGTCTTCAACATGAGTTTTGCAACAAGATCCTACTCCTAATTGTTTCAATGATCAATTTCTATCAAGACTTTTGGGAGGTGATTACAAATAATCGTTTGGCTATGGTTGAAGATTCAAGACAACATAGGCTTCATGGAGGAATTAACTCTTCCTTTTTGGCTCTAATCCCAAAGGAAGCTCAAGCAGTTAGTGATTGTTTCAAGCATATCTCCCTCAACAATACCTTATACAAAATTGTTACCAAAATCTTTTCTAAAGGCTTGCCAAGGTTATTCCATTCCTCACTTTTTGAAGAGAAAACCAGTTTTGGTCCAAATAGGCTTATCTCTGAATGTATCATCAATCAAGAAGCTATTCATTCCAACAAGCAAAGTAACATAAATGTTATGGCCATCAAACTTGATACAAATAATGATTTCAATGGGCTAAATCACAAGGTAGTTTTTCAGTAGTGTCAAAAACCTTGGCTTTGATGAAAGTATACTTGGATGGATAAAAGAATGTGTTCGCTCTCCATGGATTACTCCTCTAGTTAATGGCAACCCTACCAGTTCCTTCAAGATCCTTAAAGGATTGTGCCAAGGATGTCCTCTTTCACCCTTCTTTCATTTTCTAATTGCTAAAATTCTTGGCTGCGCTCTTGAATTCACAAATCAAAAAAAATTCCTTCTTGTAGTACCCACATTCCAAGGGAGAAAAGAGCTCAACCATGCCCGAGTTGCAAATAATACAATCCTTTTGGGCAGAGCTACTCCCCAAATAACCAAGAGGTTTGCCTTTGTTTTAAATAATTTCTTTTTTGCTAGCCAATGTTAGGTGAACAATGCAAAATCAGTTATATATTTCTCCCATCCTCATCTCAAAGAAGCCGCTGCCATCTCCAAAATCTTAAGTTTTAAGGTAAGTAGTGATCTCTACTTTTTCTATTTGGGAGCTCCTATTTCTTTCATGTTGCCCAAAGCTCAACAATGGGAGAAGTTTATCTTCAAGATGAAAGCCAAAATCAATCATTGGGCCAATGTATGGTTATCCCCTCTTGACAAAGGCTTGCTCTTTGCACTACCCATTTCTCAAAGGGGTATTATTAGTGCTCCAACGAGTGTCAAGTGTAAAATGGAACAAATGATAGTAAATTCATGTGGGAAGGGGATAACCATGACAATAAAAAGAAAGTCCATTTGGTAAAATGGGAAAAAGTCACAAGGAATAAAAAAGAAGGGGGGGCGCGCTTGGGCTATTTAATCTCCTAGATCATTAAAAAAGCTACTGGATGCCCTCATAAAAGAGTTTGTTGAGAAGAAGACCCTTATATGGAAAAATATGGAAAAGGCTTAGGAGTTAATTTACACCAAGCTTTCATGGATGCCTAGAAACAAGCTTAAAAATCTTCTTTTAGAAGACAACTTGTTGAGACATTTAGACCTCATGCTACTCAAGTTAAAAACTTGGTGTCAAGCTCAATTTCTTATTTCTAGAATATTCCAGCCCTCAAATCTACACAAGACATCAACTTACCTATTGATCTGCAAAATGATTGAGCCTCCTTTTGTATTCCTATGTAAGGTAAGGGTTCCTTTGACTCAAAACAAGAATTACAAACTTCTTTGGGGCGCTATGAATGACACAAGTAAATACTTTGTGAGTAAAGGATATAAGCTTTTTCGAGGCAAATTACTCACTCTGCCTAGATGGAAGCACATCTAAAATACTAAGGCCATTCCAAAATGAATATCTTCTTCTAGCTCATGATTCAAAACCCACAACTTACTCTTAACAAATTGTTAAGAGGAAGCCTTATTAGTCCAAAATGATTGGTCATATGTAAAGCACGGATGAAACTAGGAAACATCTTTTCTTCCATTATGCTTAGGCTCAAGAGTTTTGGTTCAACAATTGAATGTTGGTTGTTCCCCTATCCCAATTGAAGCCAACTATAGTTCTAAAAGATGGTCGTACTACAGATGGGCCTGGTTAGTCCCTTGCTATGGGTGGTGGTGGATCTGCTAGATATGCAAGTAGGGTTTGCCCTACTATCTAACTACTTGTTGGGTTGGCATTCTGATCATTTCAGCCACACTCATCCAGCTATTCTATTCCTACTCACCCTTTCTATAGCTATAATCCCCCTCCACTTGGGAAGAAATAATAAAGAAGAATCTGGCCCTACCTTTATATAGTTGCGGGAGTATGAACTAATTTCATACCCCTTCCCTTATTATTGTGGGCGAGAGTGTAAATGCCACAACTCAACCATGGCAGCAACTACAGAAAGTTTTGGTAGGCAATCAAATCTGCAATGTACATATCTATTGACGTGTCTAAAGTCGCGAAACTATGACTCCATCTGGCCAACGCAGAATAGAAATGCTAAGAGTCCTATCCTCTCTTGAGATAAGGAAATCCCTAATGCTGTGTTAATTTGATCAATGGGGATGACCTCAATGTTTTGGTTGTCAGGTCTTGATTGCAGGATAGCTTAGTGGTTGATGTGTTTTGCTGGAAACACAAAGGGGACTTACGGTTAGACGGAACTGGTTTCGTACAAGTTCCCTAAAGTTTTACAGTCCTATATCATCTGATTTGCTCATAATTGATGTTATTTCAGCTCGATTGGAGGGTTTCTTTAATGAAAAAAGGAAAAAAAGGAGGGATGACGATAAAGAGTGAATAAGAACAGCTAACTAATTTTAACTAAGACAGCATATTTCAACACATAGACGGAAGTCTTAAAATAACTAGAAATTACTTTGCCAGCTAACTAGCACAACTAGGTAAAAACCATTGCAATCATCTAAGAATTTTTCAATTTTCAAGTTTATTAGATACGAACAATGGACTCTTACACCCATTCATTCAAATCTGATAACTGAACTTAGCACAAAAGGGGGGCTCAGACTAACCATGCAGAGGAAACAATAATCAACTATTTCCTAATAGTATGAACCAAGATTTTCCATCAAATACATGCATAAATAACTGTCTGAAAGTAAATACAGCTGCAGAAATATGAAATAAATGGAGAAGAAGACCATGCACTCACAGTAAAACAAACACAACTTTAACATCCACTAAATCCTGTATATATTTCGCCAGAGTTTTTGCAACAATCTTTGTTTTCTGCCTACAACAAAGGAGGAACAAACTCCTTTATATAGAATTCCCAGAAATGGATGAATGGCCAAGATTTAAACTTAAACAAGGGGGCCAGATTCATCCTTTATCAAAACTGCCCATACCCATAAATGGGAGGCAAAATATCAGCAACAACAAAAGGAGAAACAATAACTACCAAAAAGGTAATCAATAAATACCCAAAAAGCTGCTCCAAAAAGTGCACATGCACGGAGCTCAAGCTTTACAACGGTTTTGGTAGTTAGAAATGAACATTATGTTTGAAAAGTGCTTTTTAAGATTTAAAAAGAAACTTGTATTTTAGGAAAGCACTTTCTCCTTTTCTGTTGCGGACCCCTTTTCCAAATATTCATCCTCACTGTGCAAATATTCCTTCCAGATGTCCCGACCTGCTGTATGTTCTACCCGAACATATTCCTGAAATCTGATGCATAGTTGGAACAGCACCATGCTTTAGTATGTCTGAATGCAACCCACTGACAAATTCTAAGTCCTCCATGGAGTATGCGACCTTATCAATTCTCAATCTATCCTCCCAGTTTGGTTGTACTTGATCATCGGACAAACTATTTTTCTAGCCTAGAACCATTGATCGAAGGATCTTTCCACCAAGATCCCTCATGTTTTTCAAAATTTCCTCGCATTCCTCCTGTTCTTTATTAATGGTATCTTTTGTGTCATTCTTCATTTTGGCAGTCCAGTACCATTCTTTAAAAACGCCAATGTCATAGGGATCTAGGATAGCAGACAATGTGGGAATTTGTGTGTGGGTCTAGAAAAGAGCCCTTATGAGGGGAAGAATTGTACCAACCACCTCATGAGCCCTGAAACACCCCCTCTTTACTTCAAACAACTTGACAAGAACGGTCTCTCGGTGGTGGGCCATTTCCTTTACGTCTTCAATGATCCGCTCTCCCTTTTCCTTAATGTCCCGAATCCATTCCCTAACGGCCTTAGCGGTATCACGTACTCCTTCAAACTTGGTTGAAGTCCTTTGTGCCAATGCCAATGGGGGAAAATGGGATTCAGGGGCATGTTGCAATGGTTTCAGCAGGTGATCAATGTATCCCTCAGCTTGCTCAGCACGAACTCAGTACATGTCTCTCTCAGCAGTTCTAATGCTATAATCGGCTAAAGCAATCTGATCAGTTGGTTTATTTGTAGGCGGGGTAGCGATATGAATGGTGCGGTTGCTCTGCTCATCCTTAGTGATCCAGGAGTATGGCTTGGGCTTTTTCTTACCTTTGGATTTTATCTCTCCTATGTGAGAGAAGATATCCTCCAAGTTGATAGGTGGCTTAACAGCTGCTATCCGCTGTGCATGAGCAATTAACCAGTCTTGAGGGATGGTCTGTCCGGATGTTATTGCCAAATTCCCACTTTGTTCCTTGGAGGTTTCAGCTGGCTCACTACCTATCTGCAATTGATATGTCATAGAAGGAACGGATGTAGTATCCAATCCCTTACTCATAGCTGAGTTCTCCCCTACCTCACTGAAAAACTGTCGAGTATCCCCTTGTGATGGTTGCTCTTCAATTTTATTGGGCTCCTGGGTCTCATCTTCCTTTTACTGTCCCTCAACGGTGGTGTCATCTTTGTCGGCGCTATTCAATTGTAATTCATGCCGACTCCCCTATGTGAGCTCACGCTTACCAACCTCCTGATTAGGCGGAATTTTTCCCTCAACTTGATTTCTAGGTTCATCGAAGCCAACGATCCTGACCTCTGCATTTGGCTCACCTTGTGCCTGAGGATTATTAGCCTCTAACGCATCAACATCACTTTGGGAAGGTGGAGTAGGTATATAGTCAAGTTCAACTACATCATCCCCCGAACTAGGGTCTTTGGATGATGAACTAACTTTCGGCCTCCTGATAGGGATCTTTTCCTTTCTAGTTCTTTTTGATGTCCGAGTACCTCTATTGGCTCTGGCTTTCTTCCTCTTCTTTCCGGGTTTCTCATCCTCTTCTTTTGGTGCGCTTGAGGTTCCCTCATCTTTCGAAGACTGAGAATCGAGACTGCCCATCATATTGTATGTAAATTGAATCCCTTCATGGGTCAGTTTCTCGATTTGCTGGGATAACCAGTGATCGATATACCTTCCTGGAGCCTCCATGACCGCCTCAAAATCAATAATTGGATCCTGAGTCCAATCAATGCCTGGCAAGAGGTATTTAACTGCCCCAAACTCTTGGACTTGCAAGCAATTGCCATAATCTGTTACCTGATCTAGGACCCGACGATACTCATAACGCCGCATTTGTTGGACACTTACTTAGCCTACAATACTCACGTTGTCGGACCTCATAGTCATCGGAACAGTTGCTCCAATAATCCTAAATTGATGCCTTCGCTCTGTAGCGCCTACCATAGGCCCTCTTTGCCAAATTGTCATGATCGAAACACTTCCTTGGGAAATGTCCCTGTAGGCCATAGGATGCTAATTTAGCAAACGACTCATCAGCTTGCACCGAATTCTTGAAATGCACATCGAGGTCACCCAAGATCATGGGGAAGGTGAATCTGAACTATTTCTTATCTCTGAGTAAGCTGCCTGCTAGGTGCGCTTGTCTTGCAACTTCCATAAGGGCTATTTTGTCTGTCGGATAGAGTGGAAGTCGGAATGGAGCTCTCTCAAAGCCTGCTATCCTGATATAGGTGAACCTAGGGAATTGGATAAATCATGCGCCATACTTTTGTATCAAAATGGTAGCTTGCTCTGAAAGCCTTATGTGCAATCCTCCTTGCATTAACCTGACTAGGCGCATTGTAAAGGCGTCATTGACACGCTCCTACTGACCAATTGCGTAAGCAATGTTGTTCTTTTCTCTTTGAGCTATGTCATAGTAATGCAGTTGAGGGTAGCATTCATACACCATTACCTGATTTGGGTCGTTCTCGATCTCACCTTTCTTGATTAACCCTGTTAGTGGCTGGTGTCGGGCAAACATGTAAACCAGGTAGGAAGTCATGGCGAAGTACTTTTCCTCAAGCTCGACCAGTTGTGTATGGATATTATCGCTGATGATTTGAGCCCAGTCGAACTTGGACTTCCCGACAAAGACCTATTCAGTAAAGTAGAACATCTATTCCTCAAAAAAATTGGATTGAGGAAGTCCCATAACCCTACTGAGTAAGGTGACCATGTCACCATACTCATTATAAAAATCACTTCTAGGGGTCTTTTTACTGATCCTAATGCTTGGGAGCCTTCTTTCCTTGCACCATTCTTCGTTTATCAATGTCTTGCATTTAGTAGGATTCATGTCGTAAGCAACTTGTGCCTCATCTATAGTTGTAGCAACATGATTATTGGGAAATGGGATGTCAAATGCTTCCCCAATGGCCTCAGGTGTGAAATCAGCTAGCACCATATTTTCTAGGACCACTAATCTAGTCTCTAGCTGATAATGTCTGGCAGCCTCAACTACTAGTTCATAATTTTGCACAGATGGAGGGAAACCTGTTGCCTGAGCGATACCACTCTCCATTATCCTCTTGGGCTTGCCATAGGCGTTAGGAGAATATACCCTGTTTCTGAAATCCTGAATGTCTATGTGTCCCAAATTAGTATCACCTATGCTCTCCCATATGCTCTAGACTTTCGACTCCCTAACTCCACCCTTTTGGTATTGGTACTTCATTCTCTCGCCTCTGTGGGTAATGTCAGATTTAGAGACCCGAGATGTTTCGGTTGCACTAGGTGTTTTTGAGGATTCTACCGCCAATTTAGGCATTTATCCTACACAACCGAATGCGGATTACGAGACGAGATGAAGGAAGCGAACAGGATAGCCAAAACAAAGGATGATGTTAGCGCATAAAACCAAAGATCAATAGGAACACCAAGTTCAAAAAAAGCACGACACTTCAATAAAAGAGCCTGATTAATTGGAAGTGAAACGCTTATTTGAAACAAGAAATTAAGCTGGCTCTGTTTTAAAATTTGCCACTTGGTTGCAATTCAGGGCTCAGGTGCTTAATGATTGCCAATTTTCGCACTCAAAATGTTCAAAATTTCCCTAAGTCTGAATTTTACATTTCGAGGTTAATTTTCCCTAGCTGGCTTTGCCTTTGCGCTATGTTTAATGCTTTGCTTGATATTGAAAAGTTTTCAAACTTAAAACGTTTTCATGATGCATTTGCTTTCGGGGGTAAAGGCGACTTTGCAAGGTTTTGAAGTTCAACGCCTTTTGTGACTTTCATGATTCCCTTGTTTGCCTATTTTCGGGGCTAAATGGAGTTTTCAAAAGTTTATTTTAAAAGTAAAACACCCTTTCTATTTGCAATTTCGGGCTAGAAAGCCCTTTTGAAAAGTTTTCAAACTTAGCGCTTTACTCCATTTTCACCTAACTTGCCCATTTCGGGCTGGGAAGATAAAATGAAAAGTTCGACGTTAAAAGCCAATTTCGGCCCTAAAAGTGATTTTGCAAACCCAGGGACGACTGACACTCTTGCCAATTTAGCCAATTTTCAGGCTTATGCTAAAACTTAGTCTCCCTTGAATTGATTTTAAGCATTCAGATTGCGCGACTCTCTGCAAATTGACCCCCTAGCCTTGCGACTTAAAACTTATGGACGCCCCATCTCTTGATGGTTACATAGCTCATTGCTTCACTACTACCTGCTGACACTCAAAATGGCGGATAAAAATCAAAACCCTACACCGGGCAAGACGAAGACTGGAAAAGAAACGAGGGGGACCCTATCATCACTGGAAAATTAGTTAGAAATGCTAACATATGAATTGTTGCTCCTAATTCTTTTCAAGAAGCAGTTGATATGCACTCTTCTATAAGCCATCAGCATATACTATACATTATAAAATGTGACATTCCAACAAACAGCAATCTAACACAGAGGCAATTTCCTCTTGGTTCTTGAAACTAAGCTTCACAACCAAAACTTCCAGCCACATACTATTTGTGTCTTGAGTGAATAGTATTATAAGGAGTTTAAAAAAGATAAAACTAGTTTTTTCTTGCTCCAATCTAATTTGTTCTCTCTCAGAAGTGTCTTTTCAAATGTTAAGATGTAAATAGCAATTGAGACTAGTGCTTCCAGTGAGCTTAATAAGAATAAGTGTGGTGGCACAACATGTCATTATCTAACATTACAAGCATCGACAAAAATATGACTTATTTATGACAAATAAATGACATAATGACTAAACATCAGCATAGTATTTGAAGAATTCTAGAAACTTACCTAGATGAACTTCTGATCTAATGTTGGCCACAGCATGGAGGAGGCCAACAGTCCCACAGGCATTCCCAACAGTTTGTTTCATGAAATAAAGATTGCTGCTCGATTCCTGAACTTACAATGTCAGATACTCAGTAAATAGTCCAAATCTTTATGACATAAGCAATGTTAACAGATATGAAATTCTTCAGCAACAGAAATATGATGGTGTAGCATTTGAATACCTTCTGTCCTTCCTCAGTTCCCTCGGTCTGTGAACATAAAAACCGGTATTAAATATGAATTCACTTCCTGCCAGTATTTGTTATATAGATATCTTATAAATCTCATTAACATAGGTTAAGAATAGGACAGCTCTACAAAAAGATTAAGCCAAACTTTCTAAATCCACTAAAATAGAGGCTTCAATCTAGTTTAGATAAATATAAAAGAATACGAACTAAAAAAATCCTTGTTTACAAGTTTCTTCTAGTCTAGGCTCAAGATTAAAGCAACATGTATTTTTGATAGTGAATCTTGACACTATCTAAAATAAAAAACAGTCTGAGCAAGTTTGCAATAGCTTTAAATAGCCACTGCATAGACACAAATGACCACATACAATATAATCAAGACTGCAATATGACAAAAAATGAAAAATGGAAGGCACGCCCCATAAATAACAAAAAAGAACTTGAACATCTAAATATTTAAACTGCTGAAGAAAACAATTGCACATTCCAATGAAACAAACAAACACTTGCGTCAAGCAGAAAGAAATTAAGTACTTTGCCAAACCAATGTTAAGTAGCTACAGAAAGCAACAACAGAATGTTTAAAGCTTAACAATTCAGAAAATAATAAAATAAGCATGTTTCGATTTGCCAAAGCATCATATGGCACATATGGGAATGATTGTTTTATTAAAATATGCAATCATGAGCAAAAAACATTCAGAAAATTGAGACCTGTGTTCAAAACCATGATGGAAATACTATGCTAAAAACCATAATAAAAATATCATAGCTTATAGGGAAACCCAAGACCCAAACAAGAATTGAGAATTGATAACAAAATGACAAGTTAGATAGGAGGATACCACCGTGCCTCGCATGCAAAGCAACCTTTGCATGAGCATCACCTGTGCTCAATGAAAGTCTTGCATTCGGCTTGCATATTAAAGGCAACACTCTCTTGACAAATGCCTTTTATGTCATTTCCAAAAGTCACTGGGTACTTGATATTTTATGTAAACTGAAGGCGTTCCAAGTTCTGAGGCAGAGATTGTTTCCAAGTTATCCACCATCAGGAGCCAGCTCAAGAGACTACAGCGCCTACAGTAGCAGAACAGAGGGATTGCTACTAAGGCAAAGGAATGAGTTTCTCTTATGGTTGTGAGGGGGAAAAGTCTACCATAGCCTACACCCTTTGCATTATTTATCTCAGCCACTATTGCATCCTTCCACCCTTGTGAAATCATAACCCTGTTACAGGCAAAGAGGGATATGAGTATGGAGATGGGGATAGTGAAATTGTTTTGAAATAGGGCAGGGAAGTATATAAGTGCACAACTATATTGCATTCCATTGAAGCAATTTTATATCTATGCTAAACAATTTTTCATTTAGTTTGAAAACTGTATTTATTTGAACGTGTTTCCAAATTTTTTTGCATTACTTTAATATAAGGGTTTTTGTCACACCTCAGACCTCACAGAAGATCTGAGTGCCTTAAATAAAGGCATCACACTACCAAGTCCAAAACTGATAAGACTTATTCAAATCCTATTTAAACAATAAAGATGGGTTCCTAGAGTGTTTCTGGATGTAACTGCGTCAATATTTTTAAAACCAATGTTTCAGATCACACTTAGTAATCCATCATCAGAAAGAAGAAAAACATTGAATTTGAAAATTTTGACATGTTTACATTTTGAGCATCACTATGGACTGTGGAAATATCATGGCTTTTAAAAAGAGCAGTTTGGCTAGGGAAAAAAAATCCATAAAAGTGTTTCAGCAAAAGCTGCACAGGTTTTAGAAGGATAGTAGCTTCTGAAGATAAATCAAACTGGAGAGCTACAAAATTCCCCGAAAAAGTTACCAATAAAGTTAATAGGTTGCAAAATTAAACCTTTTAGAGAATTCACAAAAGAAGGAAAATTGTTGCAAAATTAAAATGAATTTCTTACAGATTACACAAGTTAGTGAAGGAATTTTACATTAAAAACTTGATTTATATATTTAGAAGAAAGCATGCAATGATCTATCAAGTTCATATTGGAAGTTTGTAAAATTCAGAAAGGAGTGACAGAAAAGTTAAATTCCAAAGAAAATGTTCCAACCCCGTATCACGAAACTTAAAAGTATAATGTCTTATTTGACATATTAGAAACCATGAAACCAAGGAACATGGTTGCATCACTAAGTAAAAATAATTCTGAAGTACAGTTAGAGTACTTAATCATCAATTAATTAAATAGGTCACCTTTTTAATTTATTACGATTAAGCTAAACTTAGGAGTGCTTGTCTATATTTAGGTCATGGTGTCTCATAGCATAGGAATAGGACACTTATCATGATCTAACTTTATCCTCACCTAGTGTTTTATCTAAGGTTTGCCTTTTTACTTTAATAAGCATTCATTATTGTACATTGTAACTATCCAATTCAGATTAATCAATATAGAAGTCATGTTGCTTTTCTATATCAATCTCTTTTCAAGGTTGCATGGCAGAATCAACGGATTCTTCTCTCTAGGCGTTTTGGCTACAAGTAATTCCTAGGAGTTGTGGAGTTCACTCTCAACTCCAACATGTTTTCAAAGCAGCAAATCAGTGACTTCTTGTCTTTTTGAAAGATCCAACCTTGAGGTAAAAATTAGCATATCTTGGAGCAAAACAGGTATCACCATTGAATCCAAAATGGAAAAAAAACCCTAGAAACGTATGTCAAAATACCAAAATATAAGAAGTTCAAAAAAAAGCAAAAAAAATTTAGGGACAAGGATCCGTACGAGTATTACGGATCCATACAGACATACAACTCCATACACCCCTGCCACCATTGCCTCTGTGTCTACTTTCTGACCACCCAACAACATTCATAATTTTTTGACAATCGATAAACAAAAAGGAATATTCTATGAGAATCTAGAATTTTCAAGCAATTGGCCTTTTTCTTCCTTTTTCTCAACAATCAAAAGAATATTTTAACAAGAAACAGCTTATTCCATCAACTGAGATTTAAAATGTGCACCTCGCTTCCCCCTTTGAAACCTAGTTTGCCATAAGGGAGCTGTTTTTTTCTTTTGGTTATAACATGGGCATACAGTGTCAGATTTTCGCAAACAAGATATTGTCAAAAAGTTGGTTTTGCATCCTTTGTAGTGGTGCAAGTCTTGTCATCTTTGCTGCTGGTATGATTTATCACATGTCAAAGTTAGATCATCATTTTTGGCTTTTAAGCTCATATATTTTCACCTACATCGCCATTTTTTGTGATTCTTGTGACATTGGAAAGGTATTTCAAAGCTCTTCACATCTATCCATGCACTTTTTCAAAATCTGCCCCATGTACTTTTTATTCTATTTTTTGTGATTTCACATTCTAGTTAATAACTTGGACATCTTGGCACATGGAAATGATGTATTTGCACGAAATGACTTCATTTAATCTACTTTACATGTATTGAGGTTAGTGGTGTTTAGTTTTATCATTTGAGGAGCTATCATGGGTTTTTCTATTCATTGATTTGTGGTCATCCTAAAAAAGGATAATTATTTGTCTTGGCAAAACAGCATCTTGACTCATCTCAAGTGGCTTAATCTTTTGCCTTATCATTATGGACTATACCTAAATGAGACACACCAAGGAGTAGATCAACTTGAGGTAACATAATTAACCATGTTGTAGAAGTGATTTGTTCTAGTGTTGACCATAACAATTTGTGCTATATCAAACATTGATTATCCTAGTGTTGACCATGTTGTAGAAGTGATTTGTTCTAGTGTTGACCATAACAATTTGTGTTGTATCAAACATTGATTATCCCCACACACTTTGGACCAAACTTTGGGAGATCCATGGAGACCCTCATATCTCTTCATTCCCAAATGATTCTTCTATAGATTGTCTCATTCCCCTTGATAATGCAGATTGCATACCCTTTGATGATGATACTTTTGAGGAGCTTGATTATATCAAGTCTTGCATGTTGTGATGGTTCAAAGGCTTGTCTCCTTGTTCCTACTCCTCATCTTGACACCCAATCTCTATCTTTTGTTGTTCCCTATTGATTCAATGCAGCAAGACATTCATCCTCTTCAAGACATAGCTAGTTGGGATTCATATCTTGCAAACATATCATCCTTATTTGTGGAGTCTCATACTACAGATTTGGAGGATTAATTTGAGAATATTCATCGCCTTTTTCATGACACCCACATTATTGTTGTCGAATCCATCTTCATTGTCTTTGGAGCTTGTTCTACATCAATTTTCACAGAATTCTAGATTTACATCATCTCATTCATTTCAGCAATTTTTAGAGGCACACATCATTTGGATTTTGATTCTGTATTATCCAATTTATGGAAACGACTTCTCCAATCACCAATGGATTTATTTCTTCCCAAGGGGCAAACGTTGTTTGTAGATAGTGGATCGTATTCTGTCTTTAGGTTTTCATCATTGGCACATGAGCTACTTCTTTATTGGGGAATTCAAATCCTCATTCTCTCTCCTATTGGGTGGACATTCATTGTACTTGTGTGGTAGAAGCAATCCCCTTTCCTTCTTTCACTAGTTTTTACGAATCATTTCATTCTCTCTTTTGGAAAGTAGATTTTTGCATTTATTTTTTTCATTTTCTCCGGTTATGAGAGATTCATTTGTTTGCAGTTTGCACAAGGGTACCTCATGAAACCTTGTAACCAAGACCTATCATTGCTTTCATCATTAGGTTTTTAGCTACACGCTAAATTGTACTTATGGGGGGAATGTTGGAGTAAATAAGATAATCACCTAGCTAATTAATTAATGAGGTCCCCTATTTACTTGATTATAATTAAGCTAAACTTAGGAGTTCTTTTCTATATTTAGGTCATGTTGTCTCATAGCATAGGATAAAAACATTTGTCATGATCCAACTTAATCCTCACCTTAGGTTCCATCTAGGGTTTGTGCATTTTGCTTTTATATGCATTCATTATTGTGCATTGTAATTATCCAATTCAAATTAATAAATGCAGAAGCCATGTTGCTTTTTTAGATCATTTCTATTTTCTCTTCTCAAGGTTGCATAACACAATCGATGGATTTTTCTCCCTAGATGTGATAGGCATTTTGACTACAAGTGATTCTTGGGAGCTGTGGGGTTCACTATCAACTCCAAGGATTTGGGAATTCTAGAAACATAGGGTTCAGTATATGGGATCTTGAGACACCGATGATAAGGGTTCAGTATCATGTATACATGAAAACTTCTAAAATCCAAATTCAGAGATTCAGAAAACTTAGTAATTGGGATCCAACATCATGCATAACATAAAGCCTTGTTTGAAACTCAAGAGTTTGGGAAACCAAAACATAGGCCTCCAACTAAAATAATTAAAAGAGGGAAATGGAAAACCAAGATGCCATATAAAGAATTTGAAAATGGTCAAAAACAGATAAAATCCAGGATAATCTCATTGATCATCAAAAATTGTAAGAATTTGGTGCCAAGATATTGTGGGCCTTTTGAGGGTTTGGATGACCATGTCAGACCCATGACAGAGAAAACACACACCCAACAAGTCAGCCTAGGAGATAGAAGATGGAATGTAAAACTAATAATTATAGTGCAAACTGTCTATATTTGAACTAGTACATTCAATGTCCATGATATTATTTATGTTTTTTCAGTTCACTTTTCAAGTTCCAGGCTTCTGAGGAAGGCCTACATAACAACTAGGCAGTGAACTTTATTGGAAGTGTAGTTCTTCACAAGACAGTATCATGGCTTGAAAACTACCTTTTTATTCTTCATACCCATAGAAAACATGATTCCAATTGCTTCCAACCACATGTTTAGCATCAGAATCGTAATTTATATCGACAAAATATTAAACATTTTTAATAATGTCTCACTATACTGATGCAGATAAATAATAATCTTAAATGTTATATTTCACAATGGGGAGCTTGGTGAGATAAACTAACAGTTCACATGAGCATCTCAACAGTTATTCATCACAAGCACTAACAATTAAATAGTCCTTAACCCAACATAAGTTTCTGCAAGCTAGAAAGGCAATGAGAATATTGTCACTTTTAACCACAGGAATTGGATATCAAGTCCCAAAAGATCAGACTAAGGTTACTGGACAAATGATTTAAATAGAAAAAAATGGCTTCTTCACTTAATATGCATATGCTTCAGACTTCAGCAATTAATCTTTGCAAAGAAATATATGTGCAAAATACCAGCCATTGGCTACACACATAAAATAGGAGTCTACAAATTTTCAACTTTCAAGTACTCATTGCTGGAAATGGAAATCCACTTACTGCTTGATTGAGTGGATAAAGGAAGAGTACGGCCAGTACAGGCTTGGGAACCATGTCTAATAGCTCATCGTCAAATCCATAAACATCACAGAACTCTGCTTCTTCTTCAGGAACACCAAGGCCCCACATAAACTGCAACGTTCATTATGGAAAAATAAATTAGTTAACCAGATGCAAAAGCCCTTCCTAACGATAGCTTAGCACAATTAATCAGACCACAACTACAGAAAACAATAGTTATGATCTAGACTTTTCATACGCTCAACATAGAAAAATCCTAAAGAATGCAACAGTAATCTCCAAGATGACGACTCCAAGCAATGCTGCATTTCCATACCAGCTGTCATTGACATGGAAGAAATCTATTTAAAACAAAATAAAAATCCTTGATGCTCTTAATCAAATGCACCCAATATTCTCTTGGACTAACTTCTTCAACATTCTAGCCAATTGGGCCAAGAATTCTTAAGTATGTAAGATACAATATGTAGCCAAGAGGCATATCCTTGAGACGATCTAGTCAAGAAAGATTTTATCAATTTTTTCATTCATTTTGTTAATATTTGGATTTTGGAAAAATCTCAATTCCAAACATGTCAGCTTAATTATTAATTTAGTAATCAGTTTAAAATTAAAACCCCATGCTAAGTTAAGAATCTGTATAGATGCAAAGGAGATAAAGATAAAAATAATGATAAAGAAAGGAGATAAATATTAAAGATAGAAGTAAAGGATAACCAATAGAACTCAAAATTATAATACCAAATAAAAATTTGATTTAAGATTGATTTTGTTTTAAAAAAATAATTTACAGACCATGTAAACTCTATTTAAGGGGCTGAGATGTAACTGTCTGGGCTTACAGAAGTGGTGTAATTTGGCATTTACACAGGGAATGCTAAGAAAGAATCTCTCTTAAAATCATACTGAATGCATGCTTTTTCTTCGACTTGTTGGATAGAAACACAACTACCTTAAAGATGTTAGGGTGGCATTTGAATTGATGTCAAGGAAAGAAAAATGCAGATAGGGTTTTCCTAAAATTGTCACCTCCAAAAGCAAACAGGTAGAAGAACAAAACCTAAACAAGAAATAGGATTGCATCTATCTTTCTTCAACACTGGCAAGATTGAGAATACAGTTTAGAGAAAGTCTGTAAATAGGCCCATCACAACATACAAATTACTCTCTGCAAGAAAAATAGAAGTGTTTAAAATTTTGAAACTTAAATCTACCATTATAATGAGAATATCCATTTCCAAAGGGGTAGAGGTGTAATCATGTAATGTTAATAGATGACATTACTAAGAGAAAGAATCAGGTTAAAAATCCCCCACTACAATTGGAAACCAATGTTGTAGAATTCAGTATTACCCCATGTTTATACATCTTAAAGAATTGATGATAATGGGTAGAATTGAGTAATGACTGGTATTAAAAATCTTAAGAATGAGATCCAACTTACCCTACGCCATGTTAAAGAACAAGTTCACATTCCCCTCCCCACAATTGGCACCCTCTGACTCAATGAGACATGCAAAGAGGGTATGGTGTAATCGTTATGCATAAAATTCGTGAATGAGCCGTGTTTAAAAATAATAATGTGATCCAATCTAATTTCACGCCATGTAAAGGTTGAAAGCTTATCACACGACATGTTAAAGGTTGAAAGCTCATCCCACACCATGTTAAAGGTTGAAAGCTCATCCCACGCCATGTTAAAGGTTGAAAGCTCATCCCACACCATGTTAAAGAAACAGGTTCAAAAAAGCCCTCACTGCAACCGGAAACCTATCACTCAAGCAGACATGTGGTGAGGTTGCGGTGCAATACTTATTGGGCGCATTGAGTATAGCCCATGTTTGCAAATCTTATGGTCGTCCAGCCTTAACCCACGCTGTGCTAAAGGTATACATAGCTTTACCCAAAGCTTACCAAGTGAAAAGAAAGGAAAAAGAAAATTGAACGTAACCTATAATCTAACTTTGATAGAAAAGTCCTCCTACTGAACAAACCAGTGATCGATAAAAAAACATCATGACACCTGAAACCGCTATATAAAAATAAATGGTGCCATATACGAAACAAAATAAACTTAAGAGCAATCTACTAGAATAATTTCCTTCTATCCCAGATAAAATCTATTTCTATCCTTTAAATATCATCCATAGGTGAATTGGGCCTAAATCACCATTGCATGACAATGGTATTTCTGTAAAGAATAAATTTTATTTTCGGCGGTGAAAACTTCAAGGAAAATCTTTTTTGAAAAAACTCTACAATCATAAGAAGTACCTGATTAATGACTTCAGGATTAGCTTCCAGAGGAAGCCACCTCTTAGCGCCTGCCCTCTCAGACAAATCCATTGAAGAGTAAAACAAAAAATGTACTGGTATATAGAAGTGATTGGTTTCAACAATATATAAACCTTTCCTTACTCTTCTTGAATATATATAGGGACAGATTGATAGGTGATGTTGAGGGTAACGGTTCGGTAACGACAATGATTGTTATAGTCTGTGAACCATGCTATTTGTTTTTGTATACACGATATTCTTTTCTTTTTCAAGGGGGTTTTAAATACTCTTCCCCAAAAGGTTGCGTTTGTGCCGTGTCCAGATAGAATGCAAACCTGTAGGAATTATTCGAGGACCCGCAATAATTCAAATGCTAATGATCGCAAACACCATAATTTAATTTAAGTGATTTGTTTTTCTATAATATTGTAATGGGCATCTCATGCTCTTATGTTTTGGGCCCATTATAATTAGAATATTTTTACTTTATAATAAGTCTATAAGTTTTTATTATGTTTAGTCTAGGTTAACCAAATGAAACAGTTACATTAGTCTAATGAGAATTATGGGTGTAGATAATTCGAAGAAAGAGTAGCTTTATATTCGAGGAAGGAGAATATTCTTAATATGGTATTAAATTTTAGATGTTTAAAGATTAAAAGTTGACCTTTTATGTCTATACAATGTCTTGGAATCCAAATAGTTTATGCAAATAGTTTATGCACTTTGTGCGGGGTTTATGTTTCTTGAATGTGAATCTATCATGTATTCTATTAACCTTCAAAGTGTGTGCTTATTATGAGGGCAGTTTGAAAGTTTCATAAGTATGGGATTTGATGCGGCTTATGAAACGACTTCCGAGATTTTAGAAGTTGGCTCTTCGGATTTTGAATTGGACGGAAAGGGAAAGATGAATAAACATTAAATCAGCACAACTAAGATGATATGCTAATGCAAAGCTTTTACAACACTTTAAACCCTTCTTCACAAAACTATAAGGGACTACCATTTTTTGGATTTGAGCACATTACACCACAAACCCTTCATTGTTGTGAGGAAAACCAAATACACAAAGTTACACATACATGGGTTATAAAATTTGAATTCTCACCATGGGAAGCACTTCTCAAGGCTCGGTGAAATGTGTACGTGTCCTTGAGGTTTTCACAACAATTGACCATTTTGAAAGCATAGTCTAATTTCTTAATTTGGAAAAATGGAAAAGTAAAAGATTCTTACATGGTTCATAATTCACAAATTAGTTGGGAATTAGAAAATCTATATTAAGCGTTTAATAATTACATACATGTTTAAATGACACAAAGTATTTTATAGAAATAAAACAAACAAGAGGCAAACAATGACATAATTTAAATGTCTCATTTAAGAACAAACATGCTAAGGTCTGATCATGGTTGTTGTAGTACTCCTTCCTCGATCAAACTTTTTAGACTCATGTTGACTTTAGTTGACTTTTTTAGTGGAAACATTATATTGTGCTATTTTACTTTGACTTTATGCGATGTCGTGATATACTTTAATTTGAGTGGTAGTGTATGTTTTCATGCAATATTTCCTTATTGATTTTTAAATGTGATTTTATTGGATTACTAACATGGACTGACATATTCATTTTATACGTATGATGAGTTATATTCATGTTTCATGTTTCATGTTTGTAAGTGTATGGGGTGCGAGGAGATGATTTTCCTTTACTCAATTCAGTGAGATAGGGAACGTCACGATTCTCTTTCACTTGTGTGTTTTATGTGGATGTATATATATGCACATGTGGTTCGTTGATGCAGGGAATTGCAGGTACAGGTACCGTGTAGGTACGGGGTATCGTCTCCACCTGGCTTCACAGGTCTAAGCATACCTTACTGATCTGATGGAAGTGGAGGAGATAGTCCTAAGACCTACGTTTTACCCTTGTTGTGCTCAAAGTGAGTGTCCCTGTCGTTCATCAATCTCCCTTTGTTGGTATGCGAGTCGTATATTTACTTGAGTTATTTTAGTTGTGTTCTATGCATTTGTGAATTAACTATTAAATCTTAGAGTATTTAATTAGAAAATGTGTTTTATTTGTTTATTTAAATAAATGGATAAAAGTTATATGAGACCCCTCAGTATTATAAATGGTTAAGTCAATTTGTGCAATTCATTATATTAGGAAATTTGATTTATTGTTTTGTTTTTTTTTAAATTGTGAAAATTAGCTATGTATATTCGTTTTTGTAAAAGGTTGAATAGAATTGGAAAAGTTAAGTAATAAAATCTTTATTTTCCCTCAATGACTTTGAAAATGAAAATATTAGATTCAATCTAAAAAATTGAGAAAATGATATTCTGGAGAGAAATTTTTTTTTTTTTTAAATTCACTTTATGGAGAATGAATTTTGAATGGTTGAGAAAATTTTCAACCTAAAATAGTTTTAGGTTAATTTTTTTCTTTATTTAACCATATTCTTTCATGGGAATGAGAGAGAAGTTTTTGGAAGGAAAATTTTGGGGAATAAATTTTAGGGGAGGAAAATTTGGAAGAAATTTGTGCATCTTGGTTGAAGGAAGTTTCCAGAGATTGCAGGTTGGGCTCTTCTGAGTGTTCTTCCTGGATTGCTATTAAGGTTGGTTTTTGGTTTTATATACCATGCTTTGTTTTAAAATTTTCTATTTGGTTGAAGAAAATCTTGTGTGTTTGGAAATCTTCTGGTTGCAAACTGATTTTAGTTTTGGTTGGAAAAAGAAATATAGCTTTCAAATTTGAAAAGTAAACCCTTTAGTTTTATTTCATTTCCCCAAATCATTTCTGATTTGTAAAAGAAAAAAAAATAGTTTTCAAGTGGAAAATGTGTGAATGGTTGTTCACCGTGGATTTGAGAAAGATTTATTTATGAGTTTTCATTTTGTTCATTTCTTTTGAAAATTAATTTGTTTATAGTGTTGTAAATTGGGGGAGATTTGTAAATTTGTTGAATTCACCTCGTATGGGGTCATGCTGGCAAAATTTTGCCAAATATGGTTGCCTGGGGTGAACTGGTTTTAAAAAAAAAAAAATTGCTCTATCTCTATTATTACTCAGAAATTTTCTGAGTTTATTTTGTTGTGGGGTTTGTTTTGAAATTTTTATTTTTTAAAAAATGAAAGAGAAATTTAAATTTGATGTTGCCTTTTGTCTCAGAAATTTTTTTGAGTTTGCATTCTTCCCTAAGTTTACAGCTAGGAAAGTTGTTTTAAAAATATTGTTTTAAAAAAACAAATATTATAAAAAGAATATATATATATACATATATATTTTGGAGGGGTTTTGGGGCAGCCATGGACCCCACGACCCCATGGCTGAGGAGTCGCGGCTTCGCCATGTTGTGGTTGTGTGGGAGACCACAACATGGTCTCCCAGCAACTCCTTCCCTTTTGGAAAGGGGGCCCCAACCATATGGGGGGAAGTTCTTTTTAAATTAAGTTTTTAATATTTTTTTTAATTATTATTTAAAAATAAAGTTTTAAATTTATAGAAATTTTAATTATATTAAATATATATATAGTTAATGGGAGATTTTTCCATTGAAATGTTTTCTTTTTTAAAAAGAGATGGAAATAATTCCTTTATTTTTTTTAGAATAATATAAATAATTAAATTTATTTATATTTTATATATTAGAATATATGTGTAATTATATAACTGAAATTTTGGAACTTAGTTTATTGTGAAATATTTTTTTTAATGTGGGATTTTGAAAAAAATAAATGTATTAGAAAACCTTGGTCTACTGACATTTTTAAATAAAAAATTATTGTCAATCTAAATTAGCGAAGATGTCTATTTGATTATTGTATCCGCGTTTATTTTCAAAATTGCAAGTCCTTGGTCAGACTGATAAATTTTGTCGTGTGGTGGTTTACGTGGTTGTTTATGTCTCATGATGAGGATTTGTTAATTGAACACATTGAGAAAGGGCCTGTTTAGCCAAGTGGGTTTTCTACCGTTTGAACTCTATGTACTCTTTCATGGGTATACCTTGGTTTTGGGAGTTCATGAGATTTTGGTTAAGAGTCATATTGGAGAGTGGCTTTCGATTGGGGGACGTGCCCAAAGTGGTTAGCTAGGTAACCCATTGAAAGTTTGTTTAAGTAAGTGGTAACTTAATAATATTTAGGGGGCTTGGTAGATGAAACACTAAATAAGATAATTATGCCTTGTTCATGGTTGAGTGCTAATACAGACTCAGGATGCAGCGAAAAGGCCTCGAATGACAAACCAACAACCTTGTCCTCACGAAAGGATTGTTTGGGTCCACATGAGACTTGGATGGGGTCGGGGGTTCGGGAGAGGTTACCAGGATAACCTATGATGGGGGTCGAGACCTAGGGAGGCCTACCAGGATAACCATACCAAGTTATGTGATGACACTCTTCCCATATGGTCACTAGTGTTTAGTCTTGTTGATTTCACCTGTTTTGATGTGGAGTCATGTTTTTGCGAGTTCACTGCTTGTGAGTTGATCTGATGTTTTGTGAAACCATGTATACTTTTCTTTGTTTGCTAGTGAGTCTTAGTGCTATCTCCTAGCACAAAGGGGTGGTTCTTTTGAGCCATGTGGTCGGGAGGTAGTGCCACTTTCCATCGGTATCATGTTCGCTTCCTTCTTGCGAGGGTTGACTTTGCAGGTGTTCCAGTTGCTCTTTGGTCTTGATCATCTTATTGTTCCAGTTGGATTCCTTTGTACTCCTTGGATTCATTATTGTACCTATTTGAACATTATGAGTTCAGTTGTATCATTTGTATTATTGTGCCTTCTTGGCATGTTGTAAACTATGTAATTCATTATATGATCTTGATTCAATTCATATGTTATCCTGTAATTTAAATGCAATGTATGTGAGATATTATAAATTATTGAATTTTGTAATGATAATTATGAGGTTATTGAATGATTTATTGTAGTAAACTAGATGTATGTAATCATTAGTGTGTGATGAAATCAAATGCAAGTATGTAATTTTAAGCATGTCTAATTCAATTCTTTAAATGAATATCATTGCAATGTATTAGGGATGTTAACATGCTTCATAAGTGGTTAAGTGAACCATAGGCTTTCAGTTTCTTTTTAAAGTAATCTTCGTTGGAAACCCTTTAGGAATATGGATAAGTCTCCCGCTTGTGTAATTAACCAGTGTAGTGTTATAACTTAATGCGCCTTGATTATATGTTATGTTTAAAAATAAAAATAAAACCGCTTGTATTCCTTTGTTTTAGTGTGATCCTTTTGGGTTTCTTGGCAAGGCATTACAGTTGCAAATTACTGATCTCTTGAAAAAATTATTTTCATTCTAAAAGAATGTTAAAAGTGTTGACCCTCATTAAAGAATGCCTGAAGGATTTTAAATAGAATTGCTTCCTTAGACTAGGAATGATTTTTGTAACTAAATCTATGTCTACATACTATTGTGTGTCGCTCTTATCTTAACGGTCATTGTAGCTACCTCTACATGAGAGATTTTTGCATTATTGTCCTTCTCCAAACATGAGGCATGGGAGACACAGATTTCTCATGATTTTTATCGAGATGATTCAGTCATGGAATCTCCTTTTTATGTTTTTTCAGTGCCACCTTTTGCACATGATACGTCTAGGTTCATCTTCATTTCCCTCAGCCAATGACGTTCTTGTGGCCTTCCTTTGTGCTTAAGATATTCTATATATTCTCCTTGGTCAACAAATGGCACTTTTCACTGGCACTTGAAAGGTTTCATATAGGTTTGTTGGGCCCATGCACTTTGGGCACGTGGTGCACTGGTAGAGATTCCTGGAGTGATCCTTTTGATCTAACTTTAAACCTCTATGAAGTCTCCACATGTCATGATCCGCCACAAATTTTATTTGAACAATGAGGCATTTTTAAAAAAAAACTAGGAACCAAGTGGCATGTTCACAGGTCTTCAATCTAATGGATGTTACACGCTCTCAAGAGGGAGCACTATGCTTCCATGTGACAATATTCTAAAAAGGGATGCACGCCTTGAAGGCACAGGGTTTTAGTATTTGGGGTCGAGGACTAACTCGATTATTGTTGATGGGATCTACAACTCTGGGACTCACAAGGAACCTTTGCCTACAAAGGTTGAACATAGGATCTCAAAATCACAGACAAACATGTGGAGGACACTACCTTGCCGATTCACTTTTAATTTCTTAGATTAGATCTCAATATTTAATTCAACTAAGGAGCAATTCACCACTCATTGAAGTATTGCACAAGAACATTTCACTTCATCACAAATCCTCGGTTTCTTGTAACAAATATTAGGGGATGTCATTAAAATCAAACGATTTTTTTGAAAAAAGGAAAATTTCCTTAACTCTTGCACATTCCAAATTGTCTTAGCATCACCAAACGAGGATTTAAATACATTGGAGCTTGAGCGTTGTCCAAGCGGGACATGTGGCACAATTGTGGGCTTCTTCTAAAGTTCAACTTGCAAGCTTACTTAAAGATGTACATGGGAAAGATGAGTGTCAAGCACGAAGGTATAGTTTGAGTTAAAGGAGGTAACTACAACATAATTCGTTGAAGTGCATAAAGGGTCATGTTGGCAGCGGATTAAATGAGCTTAGTGAACAATGCAACAGTATCCCAATTCTAGCATGATTGATATGGAACTCTTCACAAAAACATAAAGAGTCACTTACCTAGGAAAAAATAATTCATGCATTCAATATATTAGGATTTATAGCTAAAATATTTGTAAGAAATCTACTAAAATAAAGATTTCCTTCATTGAGAATCTACATTTGGAAGAAAATCTATCACAACGTGTAGATCCCTAATCATTATGGTGTATGCATTGTGTTTCATTCCCTCTTTTCGTGATTTCAAGTAAAATAAAAAGCATGTTCTCATAAATCTATGTAGTTGGGTTTGTCCCTCATAGCCAACCAGATATAGACTTGCATCCAGACAAACGTCTATAGCCCCAACAAGGATATTGCTTTAGTTTCCATCGAGCATAGCTCTACTGTGAACTAAATGTCTATAGCTTCAGTAGAGTTGCTTGTATCACTTGAGTATGATTAATTATATTTTCATTTCAAGGTTTTTACCTTTTTTTTTTACATTTAATTTTGCCACCAACGAAGCCAGGTTGTCAAGTTGTAAACTAAAGTGGTAGCAAGGGAAACCTTGGGATTTTTCACTTTTAATGAGAACATGCACTTCCATTATACCTCCTCTCGAGAAAGCAATAAAATTTTGGTATTATTGAATTTCATAAAGGTAGACACTTGGCATGTGACATGACATTCTTCCACATAGGAATTCTTGAAAAGAAAACGAAAATCTTGCTAATGTCAAATCAAATCTTATGTCATAAATAGAAATACTAAATGCATTAATTTCCCTTAAACTTGAAAGGTAAATCCTGTTCTCGTATAATCCTTGTTATCACCACAGGGATGATCAAATTAATGTGCAACAAGTACGAAACATATGCATGCCAACCTTTCACCTCGAACTTGGTTCCAAAGGTATGATTACTTGCCCAAATTATAGGCGAATGATTGCTCGTTCATGCGAGAGGAGCTAGAATTGTCTATAAAATGGAGTCATCCTTCTGGATAATGCATTCCAAATTTAAAAATTAAGCTTAGTGTTGTAGAGAGCATTAGTGTGATAGTTCAACCTTAGGTATAGATGGATACCCCAATTAGGATCATTGCTAACAAAGCTTAGCAAACATTTCTAGGATTAGTTGCAGACCTATGTTTAGAGAGTCTACTCAACATTGATAATGACTTAGTACTTGTTGTTGTAAAAAGGATTCTAGGGGAAGATTTTCTGGTCAGCAAGGACCATTATAGAGTGAACACCAACAAAGTGTCTTGCTTTGTGGGATCCCTACTGGACTTAGGGGAGTCGAAGCCTAAAATTATGAGATTGATAAGGGGGATATTTATAAATGACTACATTGGTGGCTTGGATGAACAACTGGTTGTAGCCCAGTGTGGAATTGGCATTCCCATTGCCATTGACCTAAGGGTGTATGTGGAAAGGGATATAGTAGTTTCACAGCTTCCCTTCATTTCAAATTTCAAGACCTCCTCCATAAGAGAAAACTGAGACCACTTTGCTTTTGCCTACACATTCTTGAAGAAGGCAATAGGAGAAGACCTTGGTTTTGATTTGTCCTAGTTGGA
This sequence comes from Cryptomeria japonica, assembly GCF_030272615.1. Classification (NCBI taxonomy): domain Eukaryota; kingdom Viridiplantae; phylum Streptophyta; class Pinopsida; order Cupressales; family Cupressaceae; genus Cryptomeria; species Cryptomeria japonica. The sequence continues at coordinate 31,368,605 of NC_081410.1, read as the reverse complement.
GGAGTTTCGGGTCATGGTGTATGACTAAGATTTGGATAGTGATGATAACATGCCAAGCGAGAGAACCATCCTAGAGCCTAATGAAGACATTGGTGATAAGGAGGATGAAGGTGACAACCCTTTAGAGTGATAAACACTCCTTCTTTCTTTTTTTTTGCTCAAACTTTCCCCCTAATGACAATGCTATGACTAAATTTTACAAAATATAGTGAAACATATTTGAAATTTTGTAATTACTATACCGAGGTTCAAAAAAATGCCTATACCTGTACAAATTTTGCATATAATTCAAAAATATATAGCTTCAATTTTTTTGCAAAAGAATTTTTGTGGTGTTCCTACTTTATGTGTCTTTATTCTACTAAAATTTTCTTTCCATCACGTTAAAATGTGCAAGTTGTGAAAATGAATTTTAATTGTTGGGATTATGAATGTAAAGAAATAGTTGTAAATGCTCAAAAGAACACCAAATGTAGCTAAATGTAAATTAAATAACATTTATTTTTTCATACATTATCTTAGCTAGGGCCTCCATACATCACATACAATAATCGATGTTGGGTAGAAAATACTTGTAACCGAGCGAGGAAAAACAATAGATAAATGAAACCACACTTGAACCTCAGCATGCTATGTTCTTAAACAACGTCGAATGTGAAGGAATGAAGATGTGACGACCGTCTCATGTCAGTATCACCCAATAAATGTTGTCATTTTGTTATGAAATATCGTTAATTAGCAATTCTAGACCTCTTGCACATCAAAACTCCAAAAATCTTCACATGTTTGCAAGATATACAGATTCAATACTATACGCAACCATATGTGAAAACTCCTAAGGGGCCAAAAACATATGTGCATGACTACACTTGGATGTAAATTAGGAACTATACGCCTATCCCCTTGAGGAGAACAAGACATGTGTAGTAGCACTTCTTCAAAATAAAATGATGCCTATCTAAACCTACCCTAATCTAACCTAAGACCGAAAAGAATGATGCTAAACAAAACCATTGACTGGTTTTCCAAAATAACTTCCCTTCCTGTCTAATTTTTGGCATTTTGCATGATTCTAGACAAATGGCTGGAAAAACAAAAATAATAGACATTTGTCACACTTCCTAAACATTCCACATGCATTTAAGACCATGAGGCTTACCCGTTGGGACATATTGCTTTCTAGTGGTGAGTGGGTAAGTAACATTTCTCTCCTTTGAAATTCATCTTCATGCTTTAAAGCAAGCATGATCGAAGGTAATGGACGGGGCTTTTGTCAAGCTAGATGCCAAATGGGTCTTCCTCGTGTAAATATTAGTTACTCAATGATGAGATCACAACAACACTTTACCTCTTCGGAACCTTGTCTACTAGTAGGGGTTGGGCTTGATGACTCTTCTAATGGTGTGAGGAATTAATCCCTTTGTTGTTGTTTCTCACAACTTTATGCTCTATGAGATAGTGCTTTGACTTCTATTGATGAGCAAAAAGTTATAATTTATCCCAGCATTGTTTTTCATCTATCTCTTCTTCACTTTTCCCTTGAATAGGAACTCCCTTTGCTTCGTGAAGAATTTCATGATCATTGGCAGACAAAAATATTTTCACCTTCTTACTTAATACTTTAATCATTTCCAAAGTTGATGCCACACCCTGATTGTTCGCAAGAGTCCATTAAATTACTTTGTTGTTCAAGTTTTTCCCCTAGAATTATCACGAACCCATCTTTTCTATCATCCTCAAATAAAAAAGGAAGGTCATGTGCAAGAAAAGACATGACTTATCAGCTACATCATTTTTGGAAATATAATAGACATCTTGTTGTTAGTGATGCTCATAATTTATCGCTTGTCCTTCCTCAAGTGGATACATGACCTTGCAATCTTCATAATGTTTCATCTTTTCTTTTCGTTAGTGAGAGTAGTTTGATCTCCAAACAATGGCCTACCTTTGAAGAGTGAGATGGTGTTGAGACAATAAATTTGAGGAGGAAAGATTTTTCTTAATAAGATAGGGGAGACTAATGTTTAGGTACAGTCATGGGTTTTTGTGTGAGGATTCTTTGAGGGATACTAATTTGTAAGCTTCCACAAGAAAGCATTTCATGAGAAGTGATTCCTCATCTAAAACATGGGGTTTCAAAATTGGGAGTTGATTTTTCTTAATATATGAGCCACCTTTGGTCCCTCACAACAAGCTGAGGAGCATGAATTTCCTCTTGTTTCCATCTTGACTTTCAAGCTCTTGTTGTTGTAGTTGGGCTTGATAAGAAAGATGATTTTGGTACCTCCATTTTTCCTTTTCAATAGATCTCAATCCTTCTTGAAAGCTTGACATTATTTCTCTGACATCTCCATCACGAGGATCTTCTACATTTGGGTGTAGCGAGATGTGGTGACTTGGCTGATAAGGGGGCTGCAGGTAGGTTTGTGATCTACAGATTGGGGAAATGTGTTCATTGCTTGTTATGATAGGAAAATATGAAGTGTAATTTAGAATATGATTAACCTTATGTTGTGGGTATGGGGGAAAGGGATCTTGATTTTCATGGAAAGGGAGAAAAAAGGACTGACACTCATAATACCCTTCCATACTAAAGCATGAAACAAGAAACAAAATATTTTTTATAAATCATTCCAAATGAAAGTGATAGTTCTATTTAGCACTAAGCACAAAGCACTTACCATTCAATTAATTATTTGAAAATTAGTCACACAAAGTCATTAGGTGTTGATGAAACACCTTTTGAAGGCCAAAAATGCTGATAAATGCATTAATTCTTCTATGATGATGTTTTAATAATAGGTCCCACTAGGTATGCCAAGAAAATTGTTGACATCCAAAGCTTGCACTTATTATGAGGGTAGTCTAGAAGTTTCGCAAGTCTGAGACCTTATGCGACTAAAAAAATGACCTTCAAGATTTTAGACAATGTCGCTTCGAATTTTGGATTGGATGAAAAAAGAAAGAGGAATAAATGTTAAATCAACAAAACTGAGGCAAGACACCGATGCAAAGATTTTACAACAGTTTAAAGCCTTCTTCATGAAACTACAAGGGACTACCATTTTTAGGATTTGAACAAATCACTCTAAAGACCCTTCATTGTTGGGAGGAGAACTAAATACACAAAGTTACACACACATATGATATCAAATTTGAATCATCATCATGGGAAGAACCTGTCAAGGCTCGGTAAAATGTGTATGTCCCTGGAGTTTTCACAATAGTTAACCATTCTGAAAGCATAGTCTAATTTCCTAATTTAGGAAAATGGAAGAGTAAAAGATTCCTACATGGTCCATAATTCACAAATTGGTTGGGAATTAGAAAAGCTAGATTGTGCATTTAATAACTACATACATGTTCTAATGACATAGAGAATTTTGTAGGAATTAAAAAAGCAAGAGACAAACAATGACACAATTTGAATCTCATTTAAGAACAAACATGCTAAGGTCTAATCATGGCTACAAATTATTGAGCTCTAGAAAAATATTTTCATTTTAAAAGAATGTTAAAAATGTTGACCCTATAACGCCCTGCTAAGGATGTTGGCATTATTGTCATTGATGCCAACATACTAACCAGACAGGAACAAAATTTTCTTCAAAAACTATGCCCTCTACTTGAGCATACCCCTTGCAGACTAGTCTTGCTTTATTCCTTATCACCTTACCTTCTTCATTCATTATGTTCATGTAAACCCATTTGGTCCCAATGACATTCTTATTAGCGGGTCTAGGAACCAATTCTCATGTTTTGTTCTTTTCAATTTGTTGCAGCTCTTCTTCCATTGCCTTCATCCACTTCTCACTCTTGTTGGCTTCATCAGATGTCCTGGGTTCCATCTCAATCATAAGGCAGAATTTTACTTGTTCATTATTTCTTGCATAACTTCTTGTTTGCACACCTTCATTTTTGTCTCCTATAATTTGATCCTCATGATGATTTTTTCAAACATACTTATTTGGTGTCTTAATTGGTACCTCTTCTTGTTCATTCTCAGATTGTCCTCCATCTTCAACATAAAGTTCTCCAACCTGATTTACTATATTTTCCCTTCCTTTGAGCAAGTTCTCATCTATTCTAACATTCACACTCTCAACCACTCTCCTTAGTCTTTTGTTGAAACACTTGTAATATTTGTTGTGAGTAGAGTAGTCCAAAAAGATGCCCTCATCACATCTTGGTTCAAAACTACTTAAGCAATCTTCATCTTTTTTGATAAAGCATTTTCTGCCAAACACCTTGAAGTACTTGACTGAGGGTTTTTTATCATACCATAGCTCATAGGGTGTCATTCTGCTATTTACTCTTAGCTGAACTCTATTTAATGTGTATACAACAATATGGACTACCTCCTTCCAGTAGCTATCAGACATATTTGCTTCATTTAATATAGTTCTTGCCATCTCCTTGACTGTTCTATTTTTCCTCTCCATAACTCTATTTTGTTTTGGTATCCTAGGGGTTGAGTATTTTCTTCTGATTCCATGCCTCTCATAGTAGTATTCAAATTCATTTGATGTAAACTCACTTCCAAGGTTTGATCTTAAACACTTCATCTTGTATCCACTTTCTTTCTCAAGTATCTTCCTGAAGATTTTGAATCTTTCAAAGGCTCGTGATTTGTCTTGCAGGAAGGTGACCCATGTCATCCTTGAGAAATCATCTATGAGTATCATAAAGTATCTTTCTCCATTTAGGGCTCTTGTCCTTGTAGGTCCACATAAATCAGTATGCACAAGTTCTAAAGGTCTTATGGTAGAATAGTCATTTGTTTTGAAGCTGACCTTGGTTTATTTTCCTCTTTGACACTCATCACAAAAATTGCTTGTTGGTTTGATGATCTGAGGTATGTGCCTTACATATCCTTTCTTGCTCAATTTGACCAAATTATCAAAATTAATATGTCCTAGTCTCCTATGCCACAACTAGCTCTCATCAACTTGTCCCATCATGCATTGAGACTCAAAACACTCCCTAAGGTTGTATACATTGACATCTATCCTTTTCCCTGCAACAACAAGTTGTCGATTGCTTTCCTTTCTTATTTCACATCCTTTTGAATTGAAAGTAAACTTGTATCCTTTGTCACACATTTCACTAACACTAAGCAGATTGTGTTTTAAACCTTCCACAAAGTATACATCATGAGAGTTTAATTTCCCATCCATGCTGAGAGTACCTTTGCCTCTGATTTTGATTGATGAATTGTCTCCAAACCTCACTGAGCCTCCATTCCAATCTTCAAGCTTGATAAATTTCTTCTTATCACCAGTCATGTGATTTGAGCAACCACTATCTACCACCCATAAATTCTTCCTTTCAGCATGTAGGGCAGTTTGAACAATCAAACTTGACTCAGCCTTGTCCTTATCCTTTTCAACCCAAACTTGTTTGGTTTCCTTTCTTCTTGTCTGCTATTATTTTTTGATCTGGATTGGCTTTAGGTTCCAAGGTTGACATTTTCTTCTTTTGCTTAGTTGTTCTAATTTTACAATGCTTTGCAATATGTCCAAGATTTTGACAATAATAACATTTGACATTTCTTTTGAATGATGAACTTAAGGGACTGTCATAGGACTGAAAATTATATCTCCTACATTCATAACTTCTATGACCAATACCATTACAATGGTAATAAATAATAATCATATCCCTAAGAGAAACAAATGAATTTATACATTCAAAACTTGGTGGAGGCCTATTCATAAGCTTACAATTAGAAATTCTATGACCGTAAGTATTACATTTATAACAATAGCCATGGAACTGAGGCGCATACCAATCATTGTTGAAGTTGTTTCAAATGGATGACAGTAAACCTGTTAGTACTCCCATGGTGACAAGATGAAAAATTAAGCAAAGATGATGAGTCACCTAGTGTAGATCAAACCTTGTATAGATCCATGATTGACAGCCTATTGTATCTCATAGCCTCAAGGCTTGATATTGTGCAAGCAATGTGCATGGTAGCTATATTCCAAGCTACTCCAAAGAAATTACATGTGAATGAAGTTAAAAGAATCTTCAAGTATCTGCAGGGAACACTTGATTATGGTCTATGGTATTCAAAGAGTGGTGATTTCAGCTTAGAAGCATACATAGATGCTAATTGGGCAGGATGTATTGATGACAGGAAGAGCACTAGTGGTGGTGCCTTCTTCCTTGGTGATAGATTAGTCTCATGGCACAACAAGAAACAAGAGTCCATCTCTTTATCTACTACTGAAGCAGAATATATATCTGCTGCTACATGTTGTTCATAGGTTCTTTGGATGAAGCAAACACTCAAGGATATCCAGGTAGAGTATGCAGATCCAATCTCCATCAAATGTGACAATTCAAGTGCAATCAAAATCTCCAAGAACCCTATCATGCACTCAAGGACAAAACATATAGCAATTGAGTATCATTTCTTGAGGGAGAAGGTAGCTAACAAGGAAGTCAAGGTTGAATATGTAAGCACGAGTGAACAAGTGGTCGATAATGGGAGACTGACAGTATGTCATCCGTTTAACCTGTTTTGTCGATTTAACATGTTCTTTCTATGTTGATAGTTATGGTTATTTTGATTTGTGGTTGGTTTTGGCTTGATGTCTTCAGTTCGGGATAGCTTATGGCGATAACTGAAATCAAAGGTGAAGAAGTTCATTAGAGTAACTCATGCCAATGAACGAGAGCAAATGTGTCACATGGTCATCATGATAGTTTATGAAGGTGGAGTAAGTAGTCAGGCCGACTGTTCGCTTCACCAATAGGAATAATAACTATAGCTAAAGTCTCAACCCGAAGTTTGGACATTCACTCTGTGAAGTTATTATCTCCATAACTAAAGTTCATTTATTTATCAACCCAGAGACGTATTATTTGAAATGGGTCTGCACTATATGTGCATTAAGTTCCTGCGATAGCTATTCTGCATTACTGCAACAACTAAACTTATTTGAAATAAGTAAGCAAGAATTATAACAACTGAATGGCTATAGGAAAACTCTACATTAACATAAAACCCAATTAAAGAACTATTAACTAAGTCCAAAACTGACAAACAAGAATTACTCTGTTTGCTTTGGCTGCAGGAACAGTCACATGATATGTTTCTAGTGGCTGCAAGAACAATCAATTGCCAGAATGCCTACTATAGCAAAAAGGGAAACTAAGTTTAACAAATGCACAAGAATACTCACCAAGTGGGGCCCCTTGGATGAGTGTATCCAGGCTTCCAAAAATATTTCTAAATACTTAGAATAACATCACTTTATTCATTGTTTTTCAAAGGTCGATACAACACACAGAATGAAAGAAAGCTAAAAATACTCTGCAACTTTATTTCTAAATCTTTTGTCTCTCCTTTCTCTCTAACCTCTGAGAAGAGGCATAAACTCTTATTTAAAACAAAACTACAACTTCCTACAATCTAGGTCACGCCGATGAAATGAGGTGGATAATATTTATGACAAAGAATAGACGGAGTTAAGCCACTGAAAACATGGATCTCTACTAAATCGTAACCAAGAATATAGCATGGCGGTATTACAAGATTGATGTTTGTTGAAGAAAACATAAATGAGTCTTGTGCACCCTACTATTCCTTTGTCGCTCCTTACGCCCATTATTCTCTTTGTTGTTTTGAACTTTTAACCACCTCTTGAATATCTCTAACCGCCTTCACGACGTGACACAATAACCGCCTCTGCAACATCTTATTTATTCTTGCAATTGAAAAGATAGAACATACAAGCACACACATATATCTATTTTAATTAATTAAAACACTTATACATTTCACACATGATATTGCCTATGATAATCCACATGGCAACAGGAATAATTCACATGGCAACAAGAATAATTGGTCAAGACAAAACAAGATTTAATGGGTTCAGTTAACATCTGGAATGCATATAGTCAAATTCTAATACATCATTACTATCCCATTATACAAATTAAAACATGGTAAAAACTAATGAGTTTTAAGAATAAAAGGAGCTAATATCTCAGCTCATCATACCCCCCAACTTAGTGTCTTGTTGATCCTTCAGCAAGAGGAAAATTTCTGATCCGGGCACTAACTCTCAAGTCACCAATAGTTCTCTGTCCTGTCCCTCCTGTAGCCAAATTCCAATAAAACCCCTTCATTTTTTTCTAGTCTAGCCCATATGGCTTCTTTTGTGGCCTCCTCATATGGTTTGTCTACAACCCTGCATCCCATTAATGGCCACATAAGGATAGGTGTCTGAAATATCAAGGGTAGCCAGTTATTGCTCTTTGCCCTATCCAAATGGATGTACTTAGGAGCTCTTTGTTTAGCTGCATGAAAATTAGGCAGTGAATGGGGTTCACCCTATTTTAGGTCTTCTGGAAGATTATTCCAACACTGAACCAAACATTCAATTGCAGCTACATTTTCATTTTTAATCAAGTGTTCATATTCCTGGAATGTTTCCTCTCTTATTGGTAACACCTGGCTCCTTACATAAGGTCTTGCTAACAATTTATGCCAGTCATAATAAAGAAGTCGTGGATTCTTGGCTTCAGCTCTAAGTGGTAATGGACAATCAAACTCCAAATTTATACACGTTTTAGCCTAAGTCCCCATACTGATTTCATTTTGCATCCATGACATTAATGCTTTTATGTGAATGTCACCAATGTATAATAAGGGATTCCACTCATTGTCAGAAGTCACAACATAGTTATGCAAATAAAATTCACATAAAAAATTCTTAATAGTTGTTGGAGAGGTTTGATAAACATTATAAAATTCTTCTGGGGTATCTAAAGAAGGACTAAGATCTCTAACAATGTGGTTTAGCTTGAAACTTAAATATTGCTCTTTTAGATGTAAAGCATAAACCCTTGGAGGAGCCCTACATTGTATCAACTCAGGAACCATACTGGAAATTGTGTCAACTTTAGCTTTCAATTCCACAATCTGATTATCCCTCTTTTCAATTTCTTTATGTTGCTTATCAATAATTTTATGTAACCTAGTCCTCTCTATCTCCCATTGCCTATAAAATTTAAGTGCAATAGACAAACTAGTGAGAGATGAAGGAGGTATATTAGTTGTTATCTGAGGGTGTGAGATTTCTTCAATAGGTTCTCCAAATTGTTCTGCTACATGTGCCAGATTTGAAAGTTTGTCGGCTCCATGTTCTTCCTGTGATTTAATCTATATTTGACTCTCATGCCCTTCTTTTGATGTTTCTACAGAAATGACTTCATTGCATCCCCTGCTGCTTGAACTTTCTGTTTACTCCGTCGAGTCCTTCTTGCATACATTTTTGGAGTGGTTATAGGAACAATTTCTATAAGAGGTGTTGTTGTAGGAGAATTTTCTTTTAGCCTATGCTTTTTAGCTACAGGAGAAACCTATGCTGCTTGTGGTTGCACAATGGTTTCTCCCTCTGCATCAATTGTCTCTATTTCTTTCCCTTTCCTTTTAAAAGATACCACTCCACTTTGAAAATGAGAGGATGATTGCTCAATATTCATTTCAATCACCATTTATTCTGCAATAGTCCAGGCTTCATTGGCAACAAGAGGTTCATCCTCTGCAAAAACCCTAGGAGATGAGGGCTCTCCGATATCCTCCTCTTGGGTTGCTAATTCTTCTGCAGGAGGAGCATTTTCCTCCCTAAATTGCAGTATATCTTCGAAAACCCCCCATGCCATATGAGAAACATCTCTAAGAGAACATTCTACTAACAGTTTTATCAAGCCATGATGACTGACAGAACGATTTCCACCCTTCTGTGTTTCCTTTGCACTTATGGAAATAAGGTGATACAGAAAATTGGGAACATTCACCCTTTGGCCATGCCATAAATGACTAAGCAATTTAAAATGGACCAAATGCAAATTTGAGTACCTTCCATCATAGGTAATGTATTTCATCACATACAATGCCACTTGGGGCCATTCCGCTGGAAGAGATATTCGTCTGGTTCCCTATTTGTCCACCCTTAGGGGTCCATCTATTGGGTGTGTAAACTCTTCCCTAGCGCTTCACGCATCCTTAGATTTAGGAAATAGTTCTCCTTCCTACAACAACCCAGTAACTTCAACTATTCATTTCTCTATGGCAATGACTCTCAATCCCTTGACAGAGGCCTCTCCTTCATTGATTGTACGCATGAATTTAGAGGCAAATTCTTCATTGAAATCTGTTATTTTCAAAAAATAATCAATCCACCCATGCATACGGAAGTAATGCTCACACTGGACATCTTGTAGCAACATGTCATGAATTACAGGTTCATGGTGGATATGATCTCCACCCATGACTATTTCGGCTCTCAAAATAATTTCCATAGTAGAGAATGAGGGATTGAAATAACCTACAGAACTGAGAATACTTGTTCAAAAATACCTTACTTACTTTCAATCCCTTTTATTGATTTCGGCGTTAGGATGAACCACTTACTCATGCCAAAGAATGTCTTATTCAAAAATGATGTTAGGCAAATCAAAGCAAATTACTGACAAGGATGGATAATTACTCGACTTGGAAATCAGACCATAAAAGACCCTCCCAACTTATGATGACATGTGTCCACACATGCAGAAAGGACAAAGGGAAGGGTACATAGATTTAAAATAAGCAATAATCATAGCAAAATAATAAATGCATAATTAATAAAAAAAAAAAACAATGTTGACCATTGATTAGAAGCTTGCATCTGACTGGATCTATAGTGGTCAAGTGAACTGCTCCATTTTTAAAAACTTCATCTATTTCATATGGGCCTAACCATCTTGTCTGTAGCTTTCCCATAGTATTTTTATATCTAGAATCATATAGCACTGCCCAATCACCTGATTTAAATTTTCTCTCCTTTATGTACTTATCATGCCATTTAGCTCTTTGATTTTGAATAAGTTTTGTATGTTGAACAAACATCTTCCTCAGCTCATCCAAAGCATTTAATTGCAGAATGCGATCTCTTTGTGCTTGAGAGAGAGTCATATTTAATTGTAGAGTTGTTCTAAGAGTTTTGTGCTCAAACTCAATGGGCATCATTGCTATTTTTCCATACACCATTTCAAAAGGTGTAAAACCAATTGGTGTCTTCCATGTTGTTCTATATGCCCAAATGACTTCAGGAAGTCTATGTGACCAATATTTCTTATGAAGAGCTACTATCTTGGTAAGAATGGCTTCTAAATCCCTATTTGTGACTTCTACTTGACCATTTTCTTGTGGATGATATGAGGTAGACTTCCTATGTCTGATATTATATTCATTAACCAATGTTGCAAACAATGTAGAAGTAAACTGTGGTCCTTGATCTTAAACAATCTCTCTTGGAACTTTGTACCTAGTAAATATTTCTTCATAGAGAAATTCAACTACTTTATTATCTCTTGCATGTGTCATAGCTCGTGCTTCCACCCATTTTGTGACATAATCAGTGCATACTTGAATATAAGATTTCTCATTTGAAGGAGGATCAATTGACCCAACAAAATATAATCCCCATTTATCAAATGGTGCAACTAATATCTGGGGATATAATGGCATTTCATCAGATTTGGTAGGCCTACCCATGCATTGTCATCTATCACATTTTCTAGTATATTATGTTGCATCCTTATATAATGTTGGTTAATAATATCCTGTGCCAAGTATTTTAAGTGATGTTCTTTTAGTAGCAAAATGTCCTCCACATGTCTCATCATGACATGCATGAAGGATATCATATGTTTCATCCTCTCTTACACATCTTCTCATGACTTGGTCAGGTCCAATATAAAATAAACAATCAGTAATCCATGAGAAATTAAAGCTTTTCTCAACTAACAATCTTCTTTCTTTAGGATAAAAATGAATTGGCATCTTATTAGTAGCTAAATAATTTGCAATATCAGCATACCAGAGAGTGTGTGCTTTTATAAGGAACAAATGTTCATCTAGAAAAGCATCATCTATGGTTGCAGGATCATCCTACAATTAAAGCCTAGAAAGATAATCTGCAACTACATTGGATTTACCTGGTTTATCAACAATTGTAATGTCAAATTCCTATATCAATAGTAACCAGTGAGCCAATCTTCCTATAATTGAAGGTTTGTTCATGAGATATCTAATTGTTGTATGATCAGTGTGCACAAATATCGGATATCCTGTTATATAATGCCTGAATTTGTTGAGTGCATATATAACTTCTAACATCTCATTTTTCAGTGATAGTGCAATTAAGCTCAGGCCCTTGCATGTTCTTATTAATGAAATAAATTGCATTCTCCAAATTGTCAATCTTTTGTCCCAAAACTGCTCCTATGGCATAATCTGATGCATTTGTATGAATATGAAAAGGTAAGGACCAGTTCGGACCCTTGAGCACTGGTGCTTTAGTCAATGCATGTTTGAGCTTCAAGAAAGCTTCATTGCATGAGGAAGTTCAATTAAATTCCATATCCTTGGTCAAAAGAGAATATAAAGGGCCTACAATTTTGCTGAAATCTTTGATAAACCTCCTATAATCTCCACCATGACCAAGGAAACTTCGGACATCCTTTTGCTTTATAGGTGCAGGGAGATTTTGAATGACTTCTATTTTTGTTGGGTCAACTTGTATTCCATTTATAGAGATATGATGACCAAGAACTATACCTTCCTGCATCATCATGAAGCACTTTTCACTGTTCAATGATAAATTATAGTCTTCACACCGCTGCAAAATTTTCTTTAGATTCTTTAATGCCTCTTCAAATTCTTAACCATAGGTGGTAAAATCATCCATATAGATCTTCGCGTTGTCTTGGGAAATATCTGAAAATATGCTAATCACTGCTCTTTGAAAAGTAGTTAGTGCATTACATAAACCAAAAGGAAGAACAAAATATGCATACGTTCCCCAAGGACAAGTAAATGTAGTTTTTTCCTGATCCTAAGGAGCAATTCGAATTTGATTGTTGCCATTGAATCTATCTGGGAATGAGAAGTACCACTTCCTTGCCAAGGAGTCTAATACCTGATCCAAAAATGGTAATGGACAATGATCCTTCCTGGTTGCTAAGTTCAAAGCTCTGTAATCCACACATACCCTCCATTTACCTCCTTTCTTTGGAACTATCACTAGAGGTGACACCCATTGACTATTTGAGATAGGATAGATAAATCCAACATTTAATAATTTATGAAATTCCTATTTAACTATTTCTCTTAATGCAGGATTAATTCTTCTTTGTGGCTATCTAAGTGGTCTAGAGTCCTCTTTTATGTAGATATGGTGGGTCCAAACTGTAGGATCAATTCCATGCATGTCTTTGTAATCCCATGCAAAAGCGTGTTGATGACATTTAAGCAAGTCAACTAGTGTTATTCTTTAAGTCCCTATGAGTTGATTGTTGATATTCAAATATTTATTTAGATCAACTTCCACTTTGACAGTAAGATCAATTTAAGATGCTTCAGAAAGATAAGAAGTGCAGACTTCCTACGGCAACAGGGTTGCAATATATCAGTGGCTGCAGGAAAATCTGATGTTGGAATATTTGATACTAACTCCTGTGACTGTTGCTCTTGTCTTAACTGATTTGTCAAAATTTTATAGAGAATTGAATTGCCATCATGAAGTTGTATGAATGGTCCTCTATTAATCATCATAAGATGATGATTGACATAGTCAACTCCTTCCTCAAATTCTTCTCCCATGTTAGGCCAAATGACTTGCTATTGATCAAGTTGGGGCTGAGTAGGAGAATACAGAGCCAAAGTTTTGGTAGTATTTCCATATGATTTAGTCATATCTCCTAACTGACATCCAATATATGCATCGACTGTAGCAAGCCAAGCTCTTCCCAAAATAACTGGATAACCTCCCGATGTGGCTTTAGGAGACAGGATCATAAAATTTGCAGGATATTCCCAAGAATCCAAAGTAACAACCACATCTTCAATCATACCATCAGGCCAAACTGTGGAACTGTCAGCAAGCTGCAGGACTGTAGGTGTAGGTATGAGACTGGTTATGTCAATTTTCTGCATAACATCTCTTGTCATTACATTGATGGTTGCTCCCAAATCTATTAAAGCATTCTTTATCTGAGTGTCATTGACGACTATTTTTACAACAGGGCTACTGGGATCAGCATATTTAGGAATTGAAACCTTTCCTAACATAATATCAGCCAATTGACCCATTACATGCACTGTTTGCGGATCCTTTTTCTTTCTTCCAGGTTTCTTTAAACATGCCTCCTTAATTGCCTTACCATAAATAGGGACATCCTTAATAGCTTGTAACAATGGAATTTTAACACATACGTGTTTCAGCTAATCTATGATATCAAAACTTAGTTCCTCTTCCTATAGAATCTCTTTAGATCGTAACCTATGAGGAAATAGGGGTATTTGCTGATTTTGAGGTATTTGGGTTGTTGGACTAGAGATTTCTTGTTCCTTTTGTATCACAGTTATAACTGGTGGAGACGGGTTGGGTAAAGTTGTCCCAGATCTGAGGTGAATATCACTTATAGAAAGAGAATAAGCTGGGTATTGAATAGGATCAACTGAATAAACTTGTTGTTGTTGTTGAGGCTTTCTATTAGGATTTGGCATTGGTTGAGTGGGCAACTATGTAGGTTTAGGTGGAATAGTATTGACTACAGGAGGAGGCATTATTGTAGGTGGTTGTGGTTGTTGCATAGGTTGTTGATAACCAGATGACTGATTTGCCCATGGCTGACCTCCTCTCGATTGAGGGGCAGGTTGCCAATTCCCTTGGAATTGTTGCCATGGTCCCTAAGGTTGAAACCAATTTCCTTGTGGTTGTTGCCACTATGAAGTTTTATTGAAAAAAAGCTACCCTTGGCCTTGAGGATTATACCAATTTTGATAATTTTCAAAATTTTAAGCATATGGAGATTGCCATTGATTATTTTATGCGTAGGAATTTCGACTATAACCAGAAAAAGAAAGTGGATCTAGAGGCATACCTTGTCTTGGAAAATTTGGCCTCCTTTGAGCAACATAGAAAACTTGTTCATCATCACCTTGTATTGTCTTGAAATCAGGAACTTCAAGATTTGCAACCATCTTACATCTGCAGTCTCTTTTCCTTTGTCAACAATGTGGGCAAAATTTTGCAAGAAGTGCATCAGCTTCCTCATATTTCTTCTTAGTTGAAAGTGTTTCCAATTGAGTAGCCATATTGTTTATGATATCCTCCTTAAAATCCTTCAACAGATGGCTAAGCTCCATTCGAGAAACTCCATTACTAGATGATGATGAAGAAACTCCTGGCTTGAAATGCCTACTCTTCTTAGAAGAAGATCTGGAATACTTCTGACAAATTTGTCCAATGTCATTCCATGTTGATTGTGTTATGTCACCTCCTCCCATAAGATCCAAAGTATATGTGCATTCATCATTGATTCCTCTTAAAAATATTAACTTAAGAGACTCTTCATTTAAAGTACTATGCTTAGATTTCTTGACACTGAATAGAAATCTCTCTAGATAATCTTCTAGACTATCATCTTCTTTCTGTGTCATTCTAAAAATATCATCCCCAAGGCGGTCAGTCCCTCTTCAATAATCCTTGTATTTCACAAGAAACAATCGTTTCATCTCATCCCATGTAGTGATTGTGCTACTCCCTAGACTCATAAACCATCTCAAAGCTGACTCTTTTAAAGTGTCAAGGAATATTTTGAGTCTATGGGCATCTGTAGTATAATCAAAACTCCTACAGAGGACATCAAACTCAAACAAGAAAGTGTCGGGGTCTTCTGTCACTAATCCATAGAATTTAGGAAGGGAAGAAGCTGGAATGTTCTTGAGATTAGAATTATCATGCTAATCAGAAATAGGGAACTCAAACGTTGGAGTCACAGGTGGAGGTGGGTTATTCCCACCAAGGGGTGGATTTCCTTGCATTGGGCTTTGAGGAGGAGTTACTAAATTAAGTTCCTCTTTAGGAGGTCCAAAGAGGAAATGGAGGTTGTTCTCAGGAAGTTCAAATTCAAGAGGGTTCAAATTATCTGGGGTTTGGCATAGTGTAACAAAAGGATTTACATCTGGGGGGTCATATGGATTGAGTCTTGTATGATTAGGATGGTTGGGAAGGAATATACCTTGAGCATCTCTTCTTCATCTATGCATGCAAATTCATGAGAATTACTTTAAATAAAATAAGTTATCAAAAACAACTATACTGAAAGCTTGAAAATTAATAACCATAATAGGTTCTTAGTTTGGCACCATCCCCAACAACGACGCCAAAAATGTTCACTTCACCAATAGGAACAATAACTATAGCTAAAGTCTCAATCTGAAGTTTGGACATTCACTCTGTGAAGTTATTATCTCCATAACTGAAGTTCATTTATTTATCAACCCAGGGATGTATTTTTTGAAATGGGTCTGCACTATATATGCACTAAGTTCCTGCAATAGCTATTCTGCATTACTGCAACAACTAAACTTATTTGAAATAAGCAAGCAAGAATTATAGCAACTGAATGGATACAAGAAAACTTTGCATTAACATAAAACCCAATTAAAGAACTATTAACTATGTCCAAAGTTGACAAACATGAATTACTCTGTTTGCTTTGGCTGTAGGAACAGTCACAGGATTTGTTTCTAGTGGTTGCAGGAACAATCAATTGCCAGAATGCCTACTACAACAGAAAGGGAAACTAAGTTTAAAAAATGCACAAGAATACTCACCAAGTGGGCCCCCTTGGATGAGTGTATCTAGACTTCCAAAAATAACTCTAAATACTTAGAATAACATCACGTTATTCATTGTTTTCCAAAGGTTGATACAACACACAAAATGAAAGAAAGCTAAAAATACTCTGCAACTTTATTTCTAAATCTTTTGTCTCTCCTTTCTCTCTAACCTCTGAGAAGAGGCGTATACTCTTATTTAAAATAAAACTACAACAAATTCCTACAATCTAGGTCACGCCAATGAAATGAGGCGGATAACATTTATGACAAAGAAGAGACGGAGTTAAGCCATTGAAAACGTGGATCTCTACTAAACTGCAGCCAAGAATATAACATGCCGGTATTAAAAGATCGATGTTTATTGAAGACAAACATAAACGAGTCTTGCTCGCCCTGCTATTCCTTTTCTACTCCTTACGCCCGCTATTCTCTTTGTTGTTTTGAACTTTTAACTGCCCCTTGAATATCTCTAATTGCCTTCACGACATGACACAATAACCGCCTTTGCAACATCTTGTTTATTCCTACAATTGAAAAGATAGAACATACAAGAACACACATATATCTATTTTAATTAATCATAACACTTATACGTTTCAGACATGATATCGCCTATGATAATCTGGATGGCAACATGAATAATTGGTCAAGACAAAATAGGATTTAATGGGTTCAGTTAACTTCTGGAATGCATATAGTCAAATTCTAATACATCATTACTATCCCATTATATGAATTAAAACATGGTTAAAAATAATGAGTTTTAAGAATAAAAGGAGCTAATATCTTAGCTCATCACCAACAATGATTGTTACGCCGATGAAGGGACAAAGTGAATGATCAGAATAAGTCAATCCAATACATGCAACATAACATGAAGGTTAGCGATAACATGGATTTCAATCGATCTGGGCAGCTCGAAATTCCATAACGATGGTTGATTGGGTTTGATTGAGTGACATGAATGCAAAATGAAGACATTAGGAAGTCTTTAAGGTGCAGATCAATGACTCGGATTCAAGGCTGATGAAGTATACAGGTTGGCATGTATGGGAATTTGAGTTGCTTGTTGGAAAGAGGTAAACCTACTAAGTGAACGATCTGTAAGCCAGATTGGAAATTGTATAGATCATGGGACATGACAACTAGGAAGAATAATGGTTGTCCTATGTGTGATGAGTTGTGATCTAGCCGACTGTTTGGATGTGATGAGTGCTTTATGAACTCTATAGTCAACATAGTGGTTGTTGTTGTTGAAAAAGAAGTAGAGAGAAAAATCAGATGAGTTAATTTGTAGAAGAGAGAGATAGGAATTGAGTAGAAACAGAATACTCTTTTGAAAAGACAAGAAGGTAGAGGCAGAGAGAAAAACATGAAGTATTGTTAAGTTACATCTTTTAGAGCAACAAATAGGTGTAACAAAACTCATTTGTAACAAGGTTTCTATAATTTTAATAAATTGTTCATTGAATCACTGTGTATCTCTAAGTGGGTGCTCATAGAAGGGGTAGGTGCTCCTTGGGTTGGTACCCTAAATCATATTCTAATTGTGATTTACTTGTGAGGTTGGATTGGAGTAGTAGACTCCAACAACTATTCTCACTGAGGTTTTTCCCACATTGGGTTTTCCTCGTAATTACTGGTGTCATGTGATGTGTTCTTGTGTGTGTATGATTCTGGTTTTATTTTTATTTGCACACACACTAGTTTGAAATTTTAGATTATCACTGATTCACCCCCCCTCCCTCTCAGTGTTCACTTGTGTTCATCAAAGGAACTCCAGAGGATGACAACAAACAAACTAAAGAAACATAGTAGTTTTTTTTAAAGAAAAACAAGACAAATTACATTAAAAACTCATTAGAAAATTAATTTAAACATTTGCACATGCGGAAGATAGATAGTCACCTAATTGAAGTCCTCTTGTGGGTTCCCTAATGTCACTACCTAAGCAATGTTCTAAACAATGATTAAGATTATTAAACCATATTACATTAATGATAACATTATGCAAAGTAAGAACACATTCACATCTAATACTAGGTTCATTTTAAAACACCAAATAGAGTGTTCCTATGATAACCTTAAGCATAGAATATAAACAAACATTCATCCATGAGAGAGTAGTTGATACCAACATCACACTACTTAAAAATCGTTCAAGGTTACATAATCTTTCCAATACATTAACCATTATTACATCAATCTTCATAAGGAGTATCCAATACATAATGATAGTGTTACAATTACAATGATATCTAATATACATAACATTTGCTAAAACATCACTGAATTATCTGCAACAAGGAATGAGAGAAACTTGAAAGAAGATACAAGATCCATCAATGCTCATGAACAAAACCGCTAGCCCCCAATGGAGGTAAGACAATAACCACCTGACCACATGGAACCCGAAAGCCCACCCCCTGTGCTAGGAGATAGACAGAAGGCCCCACACAACAAAAGTAAAATAGGCCAACAATACCAACATGAATGGAGACACAAAGACTACTTACACATACAAACACACCACAAAAGTTACCACAAAGGATCACCACAAGAACTACCAGAGACTTCAAAAGACTAGGTTTCTATGGTCCAAATAGAGAGGACTGTCATCGCGTAGCCTCACATGAGTTACCCTGTCCGTTTGACCCCTCTACAAACTCAAGCCCATGAAGGACTCATGCAAAACAGAACAAATCCTTTCGCGAAAACAAGGAAGTTTGATCATGCCATCCAATCAATCAATTATAAAAAATGATGATAAATCTTGGAACCAACACAAATTAGACCTAAAACACCTCCAATATCGAGGCAACAAATAACAATCCCATGACAATCCACTGGTAACCAACAAGTAGTCAACCGAACTAACAACAAGTATGACCACAACCAAAAGGTCTCTAATAGGGCATTAAGGATTTATTTCTGATCCTATTCTTTTCTCAACATTATATAAATGACTGGTTTCAAATCTGAAAATGAATTCACAAATAAACTTGTCAAAACTAAAGTAAAACATCAAAACTAGATAACTAGTCTTGCACAAAAAGACACCAAAATGAATGTAATCTTAAAGAACACCCTTATAATGTATTTTCAGGCATTCAACTACAAAATATCAGTTCCGAAATATAATCTACCACAATAGAAAATAATATAATTTTCATTTCCAAAGAAAAAATCTACCAACCCACAAAATTGTGATATATCTACACCACCCAATTCACCCAAAACACCACAAATTGACTCTTTTTGAATCACAAATATAAATAATAGCATATAAATCTAATTACAACCAAATAAAATTAACATAAACTTGAAACATATCATCAAGATCCAACACAACAAAACCCATACAACTATTCTTGAAATAGGAAGAAGATTTTCTTAAAAAAATGAAAGCGTAACGAAGAAGCCTTACCTCAAATTTGAAGAACAATGAAGAAGAGGAAGGATTAGAAAATAGAAATTAGATCTCCAACCCAAAATCCACTCTAACATAAGCAAAATCCACAATAATCCACGAACAAACTTCTTGCAGACAAAGCCAAGTTGACTCTAAAATTATATACAAATCGGGTTTCTAAATCACTAAACATTTTGATCAAGATTTCTCCCACCAATCTTCCCTAAATCCCCCCAAAAATCCAGCAATAATTCCAATTAGCATTAAGAAAAAGTCAGCCACAAAAACTCGCAAATAACAAAAAGAATCTTCAACTCAATCCTCCAAAAGCTCTTCAACAATCTCACATAACTAGCCATTTGAAAACGTAATTCAATCTTCCCCTAAATTCTTCTCCAAGCAAGCAAAATTCCTTCACAAAATTTCCAGCAATAATTCCCATTAATAATCCCCTACAAACTCCAAATAAAAGAGTAAAAAGACTCATAACTCCCCTTTTGAAACCAAAAGTCACAATAAAGAAGATAATAAAATGGAAACCCTTCAATTCTCAACAATAGTAATTTTCCCTCTCAACACAAGAAATTAAAT
Organism: Cryptomeria japonica; assembly: GCF_030272615.1. Lineage (NCBI taxonomy): Eukaryota > Viridiplantae > Streptophyta > Pinopsida > Cupressales > Cupressaceae > Cryptomeria > Cryptomeria japonica. Next base: position 31,347,906 of record NC_081410.1, on the reverse strand, counting down.
AAACATAAGGAATAAATCATAAAAGGGAAAATGCAACATATGAAATAAATAAAACATAGGAGATAAATAAACTCATAATAACATACCATAATATAAGATCACTAATTAAAGCACAAAATACATTAAATATCTCAAACATAATCCATAGGAAAAATAATTACGTAAAAAGGATAATAATCACGTAACATTAAAATTACTAACAATAACATAATAATAGAACATATTTATTCACCACCACATAAATCACTTAAAGAAGGACATGTGAAATAAATAAGGGAAACGCAACACCCAACTCATACTCATAACCACTGATGAAGGGATATCAAATATTGCCTATGTATCAATATGAATGGGTAAACACATGACCAAAGATAAATATCCTAACATAGGACATAGGTTAGGGCTAGGAAAAATGTGGCCTCATGTACTATCTCTATTACCACCACCAAGGATTGTTAGGCACACTCAGACCTGTGAAGCTAGGTGGAGTCAATGCCTGGTACCTGCATCAAAATAAGACACAAAACACCTGGACACATACATAACCATATACATATCTGACAAACAAGATTAGTAACCATGTAAACATTCCTCAAATATAATCATCTGAACATATGTTAGTACATCATAAAACATCATAGACATAGAACATCATCTAACATATAGCCAACAAGGGGTTATAACATTAAACCCTAACAACATCAAAGTCCTCATGAGCATAAAACATCATAACCATAATACCCCATCTCACATCTAATCATCAAGTTACCACAAACATTATACCCTAATATTTCATTGTTATCCCTTCAACATATAAAAATCACTAGGAAAACATAACTATAACCATAACCCTAATATCACCAATTGGTCCTAAAAATATAAATCCATTATACATACGCAAACTTTCCATAAATCAACTGAGTATGCCTACCCTAACAATATGAAACTAAATCCAACATGAGTCCAAAATATCATAGTTAAGAATGAACATAGAAGGGTTACCTTAGAACATAGATCATTTCCCAAAAGAGATCACAAAGAAAACATGATTAGAAAATCCACTTATCAACTACTCATTATAACAATAAAATACTAGCATACCCGACAACCTCCTAATTAGCACAGTCAGGATATTAACACATTAAAATTAATCACCCTCATATACATATAAGCAACCAAATATTAAACTCATTGGAAGGGGATTTTAACATCACATGCATTCTCCAATGATATGATATCACCCCTTTTCATCTAATCTACATTGATTCCCATTTCATTACTTGCTTAATCTGCATTAAGTGTAGGTTCAGTATCATAATACCTGCCTTCTTGTGTGAGGGTTAGAGGGGTATTACAAACCCTTATTACAAAACTCAAAAGGGCTTAAATAGAATTGCTTCCCCAAAATAGGAATGATTTTTGCAATTGAATGCATGTCTACATATATGTTGTGTGTTTCTCTTATCATAATGATTATTGTAACTGCTTCTGCATGAGAGATTTTTTACTACTACCCTTCTCTCAACATGAGGCTTGAGACACATGGATTTCTCATGATTTTTATTAGAATGGTTTGGTCATGGAAATTCCTTTTTTCTATTTTTTAGTGCCGCCTTTTGCTTTAGCCACATAGTGCCTCTAGGTTCATCTTTATTTTCCTTGGCCAATGGTATGCTTGTGTTCTTCCTTTGTGCTTAAGATCTTCTAGATTTCCTGCTTGGTCGACAAGTGGCACTTGAAAGGTTTCATATAGGTTTGTTGGGTCCACATGCGCTCCACGCATGTGGTGCATTGGTGGAGATTCATGTATTGTTTCTTTTGATCTAACTCTGAACCTCTATGAAGTTTCTATGTGTCACAATTTGTTGTGAATGTTATTTTAATGACGAGGCATTTCTGAAAACAAATGGGGAACCAAGTGGCATGTATGTAGGTCTTCATGTTGATGAATGTCATGCCCTCTTGAGAGGAAGTGCCATATTTCCATGTGGTGATATTATAAAAAGGGATGCACACCTTGAAGGCATGGGGTTTTAATATCTCATGTCAGGGACTGACCCATTTGTTGTTGATGGGATCTACATAATCTATGGAGTGGTCTAGTTTCTATACATTCATGCTCTTTGTTTTGCCTAGTTTACCTTTGTCTAGTTTGTAGTTTTCTATGGTTTGAAGCGAAATGGTATTTAGAAGTGCCTTTATAGGGTTGTTGGTATGTTGCTAGTGGACATGTTTTATAAGTTCAACCCTTAAAATACTTGCATTAAGGGTTAACAACAACAAACTTTGGTCATGTAAATGCTATAGAGTGGTGTGATGCAAAACTAGGTTCTTTTTAGGTATTCCAATTGAAATATTTCTAGCATGCTCTATTTGTAATGAAAATAACTTAATCAATGATAATTAAATAACAAGTGCAACTAAATAAATTTCAATAAAAGTGCATAGCAATAAATCACACAAACATGTATGTAGTCAACCCTTGGTAGGAAGGGAACATACAAGAGTCAACCAAAATTTGAATTTGAATTTTAAAAAGCTAGGGGTCCATGGTCATATAGTTGACCCCACATTTGTGAAAATAATCAAAGACATGAAAAAATTAGATCAAATGGATAATTGAATGTATAGGGATGGATGCATGCATGGGTGCAATACTCTAGGTATGTAGGAGAATATGTGTATATTCAAATAAGATGGGACCAAATGTGCGGGGATGTGTAAATGGATAAGTAAAGAGCATGGGAGAAGGGGATTGTCCTTGCACAAGACTACACCATTTGTTGATATGTAAATATATACTAAGCCATTCTCTCAAAATAGGGCAAATATAAATGAAAAATGGTATGGGTGTGTGATTTTCATAATTGCCCCCTCTTTGAGGTGTGTGCGAATCTTAGGATGATCGTGCATCTCAAAGCTTGTATCACTCACAAACATTCATGTAAAATAAATGTTCAAGCATAAATGGATGTAACAAGAGTCCACATAAAGTAATATACCTTATGAAATTTGATTATGTAGATTCATGCTTTGACATGCACTCTCCATGAGAACCTACAAAATAGAGGAAAATATGCCATGAGAATTTTTAATTACACAACTCGAAATAACTATAGTATGAATCTTGCTATCAACAATTGTAAGAGAGAAAGGGAAAAAAACGGTTAGGAAAAAAATATTGATAAAAAAAGGGGATAATGATCCTCCATGCTTAGTTGTCATGAAATAGAAATGAACAAGGAATGTTGGCATGCCATTCAGTATTAATATGTTATTTTATGATGGATGATTCTCTCTATAAGCACCTATGATACATGGTTATGCTTAATGTGCACTTAATTTATGTCAAATTGTGCTTAGTTTTGGGATCATTTTGGTTAACTTGGTGCATTCCCTTATTTAGGACCTTTTTCTCATCTCAAAATGCTAGGACAAGGGTACCCAACACCCATGTCCAAACATTTTGGCCCCAAAATTTAAAATATGAAGGTCGTCTTTATAAGTAGCAGGAAACTACCCTTCAATGTCGTCCCTGCCCAAAATTAAACTTCAAAAGGTGTAAGTTGTGCATATAAATAGAACTCCCACTCTCATTCAAACTCTACATATTCTTGAGATCATCCAATGAGCATTCAATCAAGCATATTTGACTCAATTTAATACAAATCTATGACCATCCTTAAACCCCACACACTAAACAACATATTAAGTCTAGAGAATGTTAGTCAACTCTGAGTGTTTAACACTTTTAAGCCTAGAAGTCAAAGCTTAGTGTGTGTGATTTAAGCCGTCCGCAAATATACAAGGATCAATAAGCATTCAAGAATACATATTTTAACTTCAACAATCATGATCAATCATAATGTGATCCTCCACGATGAACGCATGCATTACATCTTTATAGCAACATCAAGCCTTATGTGAGACTTCATGCCAAGGGTTTCATATTTGAGGTAATAGTTGTCAATTCAAGCATTTACATTATCATTTTAGACTATGTCATTCTAAGGACAATCTCTCTTTTTCATCAACCCTAGCTATTGTGGAGGTGGTAACACCAACATAGGGTTTGACTTAGGCCAACCACTCTCCAAAAATTAAAAAAAGATGCTTGCAAAGTTCTATTGGTGCATCTATGGATTTGTCTTGTAATTTGTAAAAAGGTATCCAAACCTTATAGCTCAAAATTGATATATGTAATTATGAGAAAATCATTGATGTCCATGATATGTATGTCCTCTTTGCCAAAAATAATTTGGTCTCCATAACTTAAAATGCTCTCTCAAAACAATTTCAAACTAGATATTGCTAGAACAATTGCATGCACAAAATGACAAAAGAAATGGAAAATGGTAAAAAGATGTAGATGTGATTTATGCCAAACTCAATTATAGAGGTGAAATAAGATAAATTAAATAACAAAATTCTTTGTCAATATTATAAATATTCATATAAGCTTCTCAATAAGAGATGAAAAGCATTTCTATTCAATGATGCAATCATTATACTATTATTGTAGGTTCTACATCTCTCTAATAACCCCTTTGATTGTTACCACTATTCAACTATCAATTGCTTTTACAATACCTATTTTTAATCCATGATCCATATCTACTCTGAGATGTTTTACTATCTTATCCTACCTTTGAACCCATTTTTATCTCCATGCAGGGGTTCCCCCTACTGGGGCTCCTTAGCATCCCTTCTCAACATCAAAGTGTTTAATTAGCTCATCAAGTTGTTCATGGGGCATTAGTAGGGATCCTTCCCCTTGGTCCACCTCAACAACTTAAATTTATAAGGGAGGGGGAAGTGGAAGAAGGCATGTGAGGCAAGGGTCTTCATGTCTTAGCTAGTTTCTAATCAAAATAAAGCTACTTTTCCTCTCTCCGTTATTTTATCTTAGAAAGCCCTCACTAAGTTCCTTTGAGTTTTGAAGGAGATTTTTGTTAGGAAAAAGTTTATGCGACTCACCAAAACTAAAAAACCTTAATCCAAAAGTAAAAGAGAACATTATTTTCACTGTATTCAATCTGCCATGGGTTGCAAAGAAGTTAAAAAGAGAGAAAATAGAATATTTGTATGAGTCACTCCTATCATCTTCATTTTTCATAGAGATATTGGATTTTGTCTTTTTAGTTGGGGAACTAATTGAAGAGCTTTAGGAAAATCATAACATTTCTCATTTCAATCTTTAAACTATTTGAGTAATATACAAATATGCAGTCGTGAGAATAAACTTTGTTAGATGTATAAATTATTTGCATAGGTTCAATTATGATCTTATTTTAAAGGAAATGATGGGTCTATTCTCTTGGTGATGCTTGTAATAAAATTACATATGAAGTTGGTTGTCTGCATCCACAAATATTTTAAAGAGTTTGAATAATACAAAAGTTTTATAATAAATAATATATGAAGTATAATTAGACCAAATTGTATATATAGGGAGATGAAATAGGAAAAAAACTCGGATAAATTAACCTTCATAGCTTCCACTAAAACTAGTCACCTCTAAAAATAGAGGAATATGAGAAGAGGAATAGCCATGAAGATCATCCTTAACATGATTTAGTGGTAAATGAAGAGAATTGAATAAGTTGTAAGCTTGAACACATAACATTTACCTAAGATCTATTCATAACCAATCCAATGTTGACAAAGAATTAACCAAGTGGTTGAAATAATGTAATTGAAATTAACCAAATGGTTGAAATAATGTAATTGAATTGACTAAAAGTAGAAATCCTCCTCTTTGAGGGGATGTTAAATTGACTGAAAATGAAATGCTTATACCTCCTTGTGAAGTTTTGCTTGCCTCCACATGGAATTATGATCTCATGGATTAGAATGATGATCTCTTGTTCAATGCTTGAAATATTGACTCTATTGCTGCTCCAAAGCTTGAAGGAAGACTGAAAATACTCAATTACTCTTGAATTACTGAGCTCTTGTATGCTTGGATGCTTGATTGAATTTCATGATATTGTGGGATAGATCAAATGAGAGGGGAAATCCCTCTTATACACTTGCACGTAGGATTAATTGACTGATTTTTCGACATGAGCCAACATAGGGGGGATTTTTCCACTTCAAATTTGAGCTAGGCCAGGGAGAGGGGTCCAAGATAGGTCCCCATTAAGGGGGACCAGGGCACCACACCCTAGTCCTGCCCTAATTTGGGGCAGGATCAAGGTGTAGGTAGGGTTTATCAATGAATTGCATGGTGTTTTTGACATGTATGAGCATAATCAGGTCTCCGATTAGGCTGAGGGGCACAAACACTAAGGCGAAGCCCAAATGCAGTTGAAAATCACAAGGGGTACAATTTTAGGATGTTACATTTAGCCCCCACTTTAGCGGGAGTATGAGCTTACACAAATACTCACGATAAAGTACAAAGAATTCAGATTGAAAGACTTTCACCACATCCAAGAGGCAAGATTCACCAAGCCCCCAGTAGACTTTATGATCTTACAACTTCAATGATAAGGTAAAAGCGAAGATCATGAGAGAAAGAGAGAACCATGACTACAACTAGTAAAATTCCTTTACTATGAGTCATGAAAAGAAAAAGAAAGCACCAAAAATTACAAAGCAAAGACAAAGTTCACTAAGTAACTTTAAGTGCCAAGAGAGAGAATCATGAGTGGAGTGTATGCCCCCATGTTAAAGAGATTGCACACACCTTGCAGAAAGAAAATGCTTTAAGGTAGGATACATCCAAAGATGACAAGCATGTTGTCGCAATAATTTATCCCCCAAGAGAGGACAAATTAAAGGATAATTATCACAAAACACAAAGAACGAGGTGGTTTCACCCAACTTTGGGGCCAGTATGCTTTTTATGATCTCATGTATATCATGTATATATAAATGCATAGAATCATCCTCATCCCCAAAATAAAGGAAATCACCATGGAAGAAGAGAACACGTGTCTTTTGAGTCAACATGGAAGAGACCAAAAGATATCTCAATGCTTTGCATCGTCCTCAAGTAGACAACACTAAGGATAAAAAATAGAAGAATAGGGAAAACAAATAGAATAATATCACAAATAAGCAAGAGAGGAGAGACAAAGAGAATATACAGTGCTAATGAAGCTAATCAAGCATGTCATCCTCCCCTGATATTGTTGATCATTATTTCAGGAAGGTGGAAAAAATGCAAGAGGAGCCACATAGAGCACAGTAGATGGAGCTATCACAAGTTCCAAACAAGGACCATGCTTTAATGATAAGTCACTTTATTTGTTACTAGGAGCTAGGATTAATCCTTTTGATTTTTTTTAAGATAAATCATTGTCAACATCAACGTATTCATATTCATCATTAGAAATATTAGGATCAACATTTTCACCTACTAGAAAGAGTTTCGCCTATATTTATATGTTGGACTACTATAGTTCTGGCATCAAAGCTAGTAGCCAGGGTTGAATCAAAGTGGAGTAGCAACTTTCCTTATATATGGGGACTGTCATCAAGATTAATAAGAATAGGAGCTCTATTAGGAATAGAACTTGAACCATAATTTTTTTTAAAGAATTTTGCATCATGGAGAATTAGGTTGAACATCTTGTTTAGGAGAAAATGGAATCATGTCAGTAGTTGGTGTTTTAGGAGAAGAAATGGTTTGGGAAACAACTTGATGAGCTCTAGCACGACGTCTCTATCGACATTCTCTCACACAATGATTTCATCTAGTTTTGGTTGAAGATTGAGGAGGTTTAGGTTCATTACGTATAGGCTTCATCTCTTCTTTTAGGGAAGGATGAATTGGTTGAGGTCTTTTAGGTTGGACAATAGGAGAGACCAATCGCTTCTCTCTATAAGATGAAGGAGGAGGAACCACACCATATAAAGGAGGAATGAGAGGTGTAGCAAGGAGATTGGGTCCATCATGAGGAGGAGGGATAGGTCTACCCTTAGGAAAAAAAGATTGATGTTTAGGAGGAAGAGTTTTTCTACCTTTGGGAGGAAGAGTAGACTCATTCATAGGAGAATGGATAGATTCTTCTTTAGGAAGAAGAATATCTCTTTTCTTAGGAGAAAGGATACTCTTCTCTTTAGGAAAAGGAATAGGTGCCTCTTTGGGAAGAAGATTATTTATTTTCTTAGGAGGACGAATAATCTTATCCCCAAGAAGGGTTATATGATCATCAAGAGGAATGCAAAGTGTTGGATTTCTAGGTTTACTCAAGGATAAACTCATTTCATTTTTCTAGTTTTGATATGATCTAAAGAGAGCATCACTTCTAGGTTGAAGAGGCTGGAATCGTTTAGACCAAAAGTAATCAAGACAAACATCTCCATGCCTCATTGTAGGTTGAAATATGCTATGATTAATAGTTATGATTTCACCATTATGAGGAAATTTCAAACATTTATTAATAGTAGAAGCGATCGCTTTCATGGAAGAGAGCCAAGGCTATCCCAACTTCACATGAATTTGATCAAATGTAGGAATGATAGAAAATTGTACATCTAAGCATTTAGTGCCAAAATCAATATGAAGTGCTATAGAACCAATAGCAGGACAAGAGAAGCCATCAAAAACTTTAACTATCACATCATTATCATCACATATCACTTTATGCAATTGCAAAGTATAAAGAAATTCCTCACTTATCACATTAACCATGCAAGCATGATTAATAAGCACTCCTCTAGTAGGTATGCCTTTGATTTTCACACTTATGTATAATGGGCCATTGGGTGCTTTAATGGTCTCACTAGGATCAAATGTTATGCACAAATCCTTAGGAGGTTCTTGTTGATCTACAAGGTTCACTGCATTATTAGATTGAATGGTCACATCATTGGGAGAGAAAGCAAGATGACCGGTCATAATCACATTAGTGTAATGGGATGGTAAAGGATTAGTGAAAATATAAAGGTTTTGGTTAGGAGGAGCTACATATTTGTTTCCTTTATCATTCACACCTGCCACATATATGGTATTGTTATCAATCAATTCTTGTATCATACTTCTCAATGAAAAACATTTTTTCAATATCATGACCAGGTTGACGATGGTATTGACAAAAATATTTAGCATCAAAGTAAGGTGAAGTTGTCTTAGATGGTTCAATTGGTTTGATTTGGGGAAGTTTTAACACATTCCTTTGTATTAACTGAGCCATAATTATATGCAAAGATTTATTCAAAGGAGTTAATTATTTTTCTCTTTTAAAGTATTTGGACAAACGAGGCACACCTGTAGCACCTACCAGTTGATTGTTGTTGTTGTTGTCATTGAATTTGATGAAACCTTTGTTTAGTTTGAACTTTGAAAACAGTTATTGAGAACTATCACCCTTATCACTCGGAGCCATGGAAGGAGATGACTGTTCAAATTGACTCACAGTTAGTTGATAATTGTGAAGTACTGCACACAACTACAAAAAGGAAGTAAACCCAGTTAAAAGAAGTTTATCCCTAATATGTTTTTGTAAATTAGAAATAAAAATCTTTTGAATATCTTGATCAAGTACATGAAAATAAATATGAGAATATGAATGCTTGTATCTACCAATAAAATTAGTCACTTTTTCTTTAACACCTTGTTTACAATGCATCAAATTAGTCAAAGTAACTTTAGGACCAATGTTATTGTGAAACTGTTGAATAAAAGCATTAGCTAGTTGTTGAAAACAAGTAATAGAATAAGGAGACAAAGAAAAATACCATTGCAAAGCTCTATCCCTTAATGTTCTAGTAAACATTTTCGCTAACAATCTTTGATCATGAGCAAAGTCACTACACAAAGTTTGAAATGTTTTAACATGAGTTAAGGGATCACCTTTTCCATTAGAAAGTTCTAGTTGAGGGACTTATCCATGTTTAGGAGGGATGACTCTAACAATGTCATTGAATAATGGGCTTGCTACATCAAATGGGGGCACATTATACTTGGATTGATTCATAGAAGCTATTTGTTGTTGTAAGGAAGACACTATTTGGGAAAGACTATTGATTATAGCTTCAGTAGAAGGATTGAAATTAGACATGTTGGATTGAGTGGGTGGAGTAATATTCTTGAATGAAGGAAGAGATTGAGAATAAGGAGGTGGGACACTATGACAAGTAGGTAATGGAGAAGATTGGGTAACACATGGAAGACTCATATGAGGAATGAAGGAATTGTGATTAAAGGAGTTGCCCTCTTGACTAACATTTATAGGTGGTGAGTGTGATTATGTAACAAGGAGAACACTCATGGTAGGAGAAATGAAAGAAGAGGTATTGCCCCCATGAATAACATTTGTAGGTATACCATTTTGTGCAAAGGTAGCCATGATGTTTGGTGTGAAGGTAGGAACACTAGTCATAGGAGTTGTTACAAGGAATGGAATGATTAAATTGACTAGGAGGTTGTGTATAACCTAGGTTTTCAATGCAACTCTTCATAAGCATGATATTAGAAACAACAATATGAGCAATACCACACAAGATATCAAAACCATGTTTATCATTTTGAATAATTCTTTTTAATCCTTCAATCAATGGGAGAGCTTCACTTTCCAGGTATTCTTGACTCATCCATTGTTGAAGATTGTCAAATTGATTATCCATCTTTGCCAATTGATCAACGGATACCCTAGTTAGTGATTCCTCCATATCATGAGAATTATCAAGAGGATAAACTCGAATATCTGTAGGATTGGAAGAACCACCAATATCCTCATTGAAAAAGCTAGCCAAATTGGGCTCCATTTCCTCGACAATTAAATCTTGGGCAACCTTAATTCTATAACTTCTCCTTACGGGGATACTATAGGTAGGACTAATAGTAGTAAAACTCATACACTAAGGGAGGGAAATTGGAAATTAGAATTTTTAGAATGCAAAGTACAATCTCCTAGGAATTCTAAATTTAAAATTACGGCTTTGTCAAAATAACCTCTTAATTTAAATTTGAATTTATCCCTTAGAAGATAGAAATATAAATTTAAAATTAGGGCTGCAAATGACCTCTTAATTTTTAAAAATTTAAAATTGAAAGGAGGGAAGATTAAATTTAAAATGAGGGTTGTCCAAATCTAACCTCTTAATTTTGAAAATTTTGAAATTTTGGAATGTTGAAAAATTGGAGAAGTCAATTTAATTAAAAAATTAGGGTATATGTAATTAACCATTTAATTTTAAAATTTAAATTAAAAAATGAAAATGTTGAAATTCTGATTTGTTTTTGACCTTAGGGTGACCTAAAATCAATAAAATTTCACAAATCTTTGGAATTGAGTAGTAAAATATAGTCAAAACAGGCTCTCAAAATTTGAGGAGAAAACGTTGAGACCAAGTAGGTAGTGACTTGGTCTGAACACACGGTTTGATCAACTTTTTACCAAATTTTTGAGGACGAAAGATATTATGATTTTAATGCGAATTCTAAAAGGATATGGGAATTGGAGATGTCGAGATATGCGAAAATAAGCCTTGAAGGTTGAAATAGGACATAGTTAGGATGTTTGATAAAATGATTAATAAAAAGGGCACACCGACTTTTATGATGTTTAGAAATAAGACAAGAGGTTTTAGATTTAATTGAATCAATTAAATGCTTAAAGGAAATTTTGAAATTACACAAGATTAATTTAATTTTAAAAATTAGGGTTTCTTACATAAACCGTTTAATTTTAAAAATTTAAATTTAAAAATTTGAATGTTGTGAGGGAAAGTGAATTTTGAAATTGAAGCAAGGACCCAAATTTGAAAATTAATTCAAGATCTATACAATCCGCAAGTTCAATTTTAAAATAAAAAATCAGGGTTTTTTTAATTTAACGACTTAATTTTTATTTTTATTTTGAAAAATTGAACATGCAAATGAAAACTTGAATTGTAAAATTGAAGAGTTCTCAGATCTGAAACAATTAATCCAATTTAGACAAATCACAAGCTCGATTTTGAATTTTAAATTGCATACACTCAGATCTGAAAACAAAAAATCAGAATTAAGGGTGTTCACGTTGGGTTCACCAAAATGTAATGTGGAAAATTGGTAGCTTAGTAAATTCACCACGGGGAAAGGAGAATCCACTAAGCTTAATTTTCACTTGGGGAGAGACTTTACATTCAAAAGAGGGGATGAATCTACTAGATCCAATCCAAGATGATACAAGGACTAAATACTAAGTAGATTAGATGTGTTTGGAATGTGTTTGACCCTCTTTTGTAAGTTGACTAGCTGAATTAAGACTAAGTACTGGAAATGAAGACAAAGTATGAAAAAACAACGAGCTACAAAATCGGGATTTCATCGTGTACTTGGATCGGAGAAGTTTGAGATGATTCAAAGCTTCTCTGTGAATTCTGCCAAAAGTTGCAGGGACCATGTGTTCGAACTAGGTCGCTCTCCTATCGGTCCTCCTAACTTTCCATGCGTCGAAAAGGGTTTTTTTTGTCTCTACAAATAAAGCTTAACTCCAAAAGAACAGTTGTGCACCTACTTCCTGCATACAAAAGGAAAGGGAAATGTGTTGGGAATAGGGGTTTGCCTTTAGGTCAAACCCCGGTTCTGGAATTAACCGAGTGGTTGAAATAATTTAATGGAAATGACTGAAAGTAGAAATCCTCCTCTTTGAAGGGATGTTAAATTGACTAAAAATGAAATGCTTATACCTCTTTGTGAAGTTTTTCTTGCCTCCACATGGAATTATGATCTCATGGATTAGAATGATGATCTCCTCTTCAATGCTTGAAATCTTGACTCTATTGCTGCTCCAAATCTTGAAGGAATACTGAAAAATCCTCATTTTCTCTTAAATGCTTGATCTCTTGAATGCTCAGATGCTTGATTGAATTTCATGATATTTTGGGATAGGTCAAATGAGAGGGGAAATCCCTCTTATATACTTTCTTGTAGGATTAATTGATTGATTTTTGGACATGAGCTGAAATAGTGGGGATTTTCCCACTTCAAATTTGAGTTAGGATAGGGAGAGGGGTCCAAGATAGGTCCCCATTAAGGTGGACTAGGGCACCACGCCCTAGTCCTACCCTAATTTGGGGTAGTATCAAGTTGTAGGTAGGGTTTATTAATGAATTGCATGGTTTTTTTGACAAGTATGAGAATAATGAGGTCTCTGATCAGGCCGAGGGGCGCAAACACTAAGGCGAAGACCGAAATGCAATTGAAAATTGCAAGGGGTGTAATTTTAGGATGTTATAGTTCCTAGAAGCAATTTAGAAGGGATACACACCAAATATAATCCATTCTTCAAAGAGATGAATAATATAACAAAATGAGTATGAGTCTCCATCAAATGAGGTGTTAAAAAGGAGCTTGGGAATAATTCACACCAATGATCTTTGAAAAATACCATACACCAAGTAGAGCCTTTGACCATTATCATATAGATCAATAATGAAATAGTGCAATTAGAAGCACTCATGGAAAGGAAAATCCAAGTGAGATTAACTTGCACTAATAACAAGAATATGTATATTAAAAATTATAGTGTCATAAATTGTAACCCCTTACAGTTTCACACTCGTTTTTGGGCCCTTACTCAAGTGTGCCTTCTTTTGGGTCTTTTTGAGCCTATGTTGGCCTTATCTCATCCAAACTCTTGTCATATGCTCATGAGGTGACCTAATACATTGTCTTGGGCTTGTGCATTTTGCAACCACCTTTAGTTAACCCTGTTTTGGGTGGATTATAGTGCCATACTCCCTCCAAAAGTGGCCCAAATTTGAATGTGTTAGTGTGATGGTTCCCACCATTTGTCATTGAATCTCAATATTTTGATATGATCATTGGAAGTCAACTAAATGCAAAAATATCTTGAGAATCCAATTGCTCCAATTCAAGAGCAAGTATTATTTCCTTCAAGAGTAGATATGAGTGCAAAAAGTATCAAGCTATAACAATCCATCTTCAAGTATGTTTTCATAACAAATTTTTGTGATGATTTATCATATTATTGCAAAAACACTTGGAGGACCTATCTAATGAGCAGTGCATCACCAACATTATCAATCTTGAGGTATAATCTTGTCAATTCAACATTTCAATTCAAATATAGCCTCTTCCCTACTAGCAGTAAGCTTTCTTTTCTAACTAATCATACCTATAGTGGAGGTTAATTTCTACACGAGGTTTGACTTAGGCAAGCCCCTATACAACACAATGCTTTTACCCCCTTTTTTGTGTGCAAGTCTAAGATATGATAGTAGAGAGTTGTAGATTCATAGAGACCAAATTGAGACATACAATTCCAAATTTTGACCAAGTAAAAACCTCCAGTCTATGGAGTGTCACTCCATAGTCTAACACTTTTTGTCAAAATTTTAGGAGAATGATCTATATATAATCCTAATCCAAAATTTGTATTTCTTAGCTAACAAAGAGACCACTAGACCTCTAGGGTGCCTAGTTCCAATAACTGATACTTTTAGGCTCAAATTTTAGTGACAAGTTCCTTTTTACAACTTATTTCTAGATTTGAGCTCATACTCTGTATTCCATATTTGTATCTTTATGTTTATGTTGATTCTTATCAATGTCCTAGTACTTAAATACCAAGTTGTTGCATTATTTCTCATCTTCATCATATCCAATCATATCAATATCAAAAGGGAATAATCACTAGTAGTCATTAATTC